>NW_021131163.1:328117-379263 GCF_004193835.3 Ostrinia furnacalis
AATTTGTTGGAAGGTCGCGTCCTAACAATTTTTACTGACCATAAACCACTAGTATATGCATTTACTAAACTCAATAATAATGATAAGGAAAGTCCGAGACGAGTTCGACATCTTTCATATATTAGCGAGTTTACTACCGATATTCGCTATATTAGCGGACCGAATAACGTAGTGGCAGACGCATTATCACGTATAGAGACAGTAGATTGTCCTACAGCTCTAAATTACACAGACATTGCAAAAGAACAAGCTAACGACGAATACCTACAGCACACGTTAAAAGTTTCGGATAGTAACTTGCAGTTTAAGCAGTTTTATTTGCCTAGCTGTGAGGAACCTGTTTATTGCGAAATGTCAACTAACAAAGTCAGACCTTATTTACCGAAACAATATAGGCAATTAGCTTTTTATTCTGTGCATAATCTTAGTCATCCAGGCATTAAAACTACAAAAAATCTAATTAAACAAAAGTTTTTTTGGCCTGATATGAATCGAGATATATCAAAATGGGCTCGTGCATGTATTAATTGTCAAAAAGTGAAAATTACGAGACATACTGTATCTGATGTAGGACAGTTTGGGCGACCTGATCGTTTCCAGCATTTACACATAGATATAGTAGGGCCTTTACCAATTTCGGCTGACGGTTATAGATTCTGTGTAACGATGATAGACCGATGTACCGGATGGCCTGAGGCATTTCCTGTTCAAAACATTACAGCGGAAACTATCGCTAGAATAGTGTTTGAGGGTTGGATATCTCGTTTTGGATGCCCTTCAAAGCTTACCAGCGACCAGGGTAGACAATTTGAAAGTGATCTTTTTAGACAGTTAATGAAATATTTGGGAATACACAAATTGCGCACGACACCTTATCACCCTCAAAGTAACGGCATGATTGAGCGGTGGCATAGAGCACTTAAAGTGGCTTTGATGGCACGCTTACAACGCAACAGTTCTTGGGTAGACGAACTACCAGTTGTATTGTTAGGTTTACGCGCCGCTACTAGAAGCGACAGCGGTGTAAGCGCAGCTGAATTAACTTACGGCAAATCAATTCGATTGCCAGGCGATTTTTTTGAAGATACTAAATTTTGTGATACAGATTCAGAATATTTGCAGAAACTAAGAGATAATATACGTAACCTGAATCCGAGACCATCGAGTCATCGTAATTCACGTTCTTTATTTGTTCCTAGTGATTTAAGTACTTGTAAATATGTGTTTGTTCGGAATGATTTAATGCGCAAATCTCTTCAACCCCCATATGATGGCCCCTATGGCGTCATAAGTCGGAGAGGCAAAACATTCGTCATTAAAATAGGAGAAAAAGAAACTACTATTTCAATGGATAGGTTAAAACCCGCGCACATTCTTAGTGACCATGATTTAAACGATACTTTTGATTCTTTTACTAATTCTAGTAGTAGTGATAATAACGGTAGTAAGAATACTAGTACTAATAACGCAGACACTTCTAGCAAAGTTCTAATTCCAAAAACAACGCGAAGTGGCCGCGTTATCAATAAACCGGTGCGTTTTGACTTGTAAGTTTTTTTCTTTCTAAGTAGGTAGAGCGGCTCATCGTTACTTACTTAGGATAAGTTTTTATAAATACAATGTTCTAATGTTTTTACGAAACATGTAAACTATTATGCGTATTATTAATTAGCTATTAGTTTATTAATTTAATATTGTATTTTTATGTACTTACTTTATACATGGTTTCATGATTTTTTACTTTACTCTTTATTCAAATTGATTTATTGTATTTTGTTTGGCAAAACATTTTTGTTATTTTGTTTCTGAGATGTTTATTGATGTTTAGTAATTTGTAATTGACATTTTTATATTGTATAATGATAGGCACATACAACCTTTTCTTATGTTTTTACTTTTTACTTAAACTTGCGCATTGCTTGTATTTTCGCAATGGACCAAGTGTACAATTTGATTGAGCGTATTATGTCTCTAGATATTTTTAATTGACATAGAATTTTGTTTTATAATGTTGTTTCAAATATTCATTATTTTTGTTATTTACTCAATCAAGTGTTATTGTGTTTTATTTTTTGTATAAGGAGGGGAATGATGTAGGTACACATTAATCAGAGTAATAAATTAACTTTATGAATGAACAGAGCGTATTGAGTAGCGTCCTGCGTTCCCACATCATTGCCCAATACAATCAACAATAGAAAACAATAGTTATACTGTTCCTTGTATGTGTCGGCCAGTTTTATTTTAGTCGCAATTACACCTTTAAAGAAATCACATGTTTTACTGTTCCAACCTTCTGACGTACGTTTTGTGGACTTAACAGTAATATACCTGAACATAACGTATATCAATATAATAACGTACATCGGGTATATAATATTAACGTACAATGGACTCACTGAATTATACGATTGCTTTAAAAGAACGTCTATCTAGCGTAAAGAAACACCTTAAATCAATCATAACAAAAAACAAATAATTTGTCATTGGCTACTAATAGTCTCCACAATGATCTTCTAGAAAAATCTTGGAAAGTTATTGTGTGAACCAAAAACTTACACTAATCGGACATTAAATAGATGTTTTATGCATATTTTAAACACAAAATGAAATAAAACGAAAATTTCTGGCTTTATAATAAAGCAAAATAAAAAAACCTTTTTTATTTATAAAATTATGAAAAAAAATTTAAAAATATCTTTTATTTATTTTATTCGTAATTATTTTTTTCAAAACACATCAGACACGCTGAGTAGTAACTCAGTAATTACGTAGTAGCGTAATTATCACTTTTGAGCCCTATTTCTGTGTTGAATTTATAAAGGCTCTGTTCTGAGGGGATGACGTCTTCAAAGTTCGAAAAGTATCATGTAAATCAAGCTCTAATTATCTTTCTGCATTCTAGAGACAATGTGCTACTTAATCGTCATATAAATATTTACTCATTTTGTTTCAATGTTGTAAAAACCTGTTAATAACATGTTAGGTGATGATAAATTAAAGTATGCGTAACTAACACCCTGGGGTAAATTTCTGCCCCACCTACCTGTACAAGCCAAACGGATGATTTTTTTCACATCCCGCATCTACGAGCTTAAAGCGCACACTCTGGATTGAGAATACACAAAACGACATTGCACTAGCTACGCTAGAAAAAAATATATGACAATTTTTATGCGCCTGGGGTAAAAAATTACCCCACGGTGTTACTTAAGGGTTAATTACCTACAAGTTAATGACAAGTAACTTAAAAATTGTTTGTTACTTTCTATGCTGGTCCATAGTGGCCAATATTCCAGACGCATAAAATGGAAAATACCTGTCAAGAGCTAAAATGGTCATATGAAAATAAATTATCTACCAACAAATAGCAGGCACACTGCACATGGATATTGTTGGTAGCGAATGAAGCACATGCGAGGAGCTGAAAGCATAAACAGTTGACATGCGATATTGCATGCTCGGCCGCACAAAGGCCCGACACTTCATTGATCTTCGCACTTTACAGCTGACGGCTGGAAGTGATCGCATATTGTACACCATATTCATAAATTGGAATAGCAATATAAATGGTAATTTAATATGGAAATTGCTATGAAATTATGCCGAGTGCCTTTGAAGTTATGATAGATTCCAAAAAAAAGTATACAATTTGTATTTAAATGCCTTAAGTCCCGCTAAGTAAAACACCTATAAAGTAATTAAGACTTTATAGCAAAACAATTTATTAATGTCTTCCCATTTCCCTTTTACTCCTAGGTATGTATTGCCTTTCTACCACTTAAGTATTAATCGTTAACTAGGGAGGTGTAAACAACGCATGCGTTCTCGACATTCACTTTAGTGTTTCAGAATTAGGTAATTCATAAACAATCTACTATATAAAAATAAGTCGGGTTTTCCTCCCTGACGCTATAACTCCAGAACGCACGAACCGATTTCCACGGTTTTGCATTCGTTGGAAAGGTCTCGGGCTCCGTGAGGTTTATAGCAAAGAAAATTCAGGAAAAATTTCAACAGAAAAGCGGGAAGGGGGTAAAACGGGATCCACACCTACGAAGTCGCGGGCGGCCGCTAGTCAATTTATATAATTTACTAGCTGTCCCGGCGAACTTCGTACCGCCTTAGCGTAGAGATTTTCTTAATATTTTTTTCCGTAAGAACCATCCTTGGTCTTCCACAAACATTTAAAAAAAAGAATTATCGAAATCGGTTCAGCCGTTCACACGTGATGCCGTGACAACGCGAAACGGGTTTCATTTTTATATATATAAAGATAAACATCGAAGGTGCTTTCGCCTAGTGTCAGCGCATAATGCACATCGTGAAAACAAATGACAGTCATCGCAATCATCCGAACGAGTTACAAGTTCCAAAGATCATCAAGCCCAGATTTTCCGGCGATTACCATAACAATGTCAGAATTTTTCCATTTTTCCAGTTCCTACCTTTTTTATCTCGTTCGCCACGCAAATACAGTTTATTTCCGGCTGTAACAACCTTAATTGCTTCCGCTCCGTATCCAATTAGGCACATTCGTAAATTTTGTAATAGGACGCGTTTAGGGTCCAGTTTGGAAGTGATAGGTTGGATTTGCGAAGCAAATGACCTATGGGAGAGGTCAAACGGGAATTCTGAGTGGTTTTTTGGAAAATTAAAAGCGGAAGAGTTAGTTGTTTCATTTTCACGGCACAAATATGTAAAGTGTAATATGGTGCTATTATTTTAACAATTTGTTATGAAAAATGTTCACACAATATCTACAAATGCTGCATCATACAACACTGTCTGACCATCTCTCTTTGAGTTGTGTGGTTTGAGTTTGAGAATTTTTAAGCACTGTGCACTTAAAAATAAACCTTAATAAAAATTCTACAATCCTAGTAATATTTTAATTCCTCTGCAAAAACAAATTTCAAAGTCAATTCGTAACTTTACATAAACGTTCCAACGAAAGCTACGAATTTTAAGCCGGAAAGAGAGTCGCTTTCCTTAACAATTCCTTATTTAAATCCTCCTAATTAAAATATTCATAACACATCACAATACCACCGTGAGAGTTGGGCTCACGTTTGCACCGTTTTTAATTTTCGTCCGGGCCCATTGAGATTTTTTTTTTTCACCCGGTCCTTTTCTGCGGGATGAATGCGATTTACCAAGGACGATACTCTTTTGAAAATTAGCCCCACGTCCTTTTTAACTGAAATATAAATCAAGTTTTTGTTCAACCACGCCTGTTGTAACCATTCGCGTTTCTGCTGGAGAAATGTTATTTTTGCCTGTGAAAAGCTGGGCATGTAATATTTTTCGTCTCTAATTGAATGATGTATAAATTGGGAGATTATGTATCTTTCCTTAACATTTCATTCATAATTTCTGTCCTCCATCACGGTAATACTATCTGTACAGTATTCCAACTTGGCCATATTTTTGAAATAAATGTCATCAGCCGCGCGGTACGTCACCGTATGACAACATGCGATAGGGCTGCTCACCTACAGTACCCATTTTAATTACATCTGCGTACTTAGAATTTGTATCTAGTTTTGTGATTGTAATTTTTTTTGAGACAAACAAAATACTTTGTGAATGGAATAGGATAAAAATGCGTGTTGTTTTGTGATTAGTAGATTTAATTTTAAAAACTACTAAAATAATTTTGAAAATTTGCTAAACATAATAACCTGTTACTTTAATTTCAGGCGGGCAAAGTCGTGGTGGTATAAAACCAGCTTTTGCCCACGACTAAACTTGTATAATCATTTTTGATAGTTAATGACTAGTTTTTGACCAAATTGACCGTAAATGACGGTCAGTCAAATTCAATCACTAGTCATTTTCAACACTAGGCCACCGACGTCTGTTCAGCACATTCGTGACACCCCCGACTTTTGCATGTCGAGCGCATACCGAGATTTGAATTTCGAAGGAAAGCTCGCGTTTCGTCCGTTTATATGAAGTTACAATACTGTATGATATTATTACCGTGCCTCCATTCATTGTGATTTTGTAATCTGAAATATTATGTTTAAGATCAATTACATTCAACAGACACAGCTTACTTTAATGCTGTTTTTATCAAAAGTAGAAAAACAATGTTTTAAGTTTTATTCATCATAGCGTGTTAAGACTCTCTATAGGTACTCCATCCATCTATCGGTCGTGTATTCGATTCCCAGTGCGTAAACCCTCCTCGTACAAACTAATCCATTTAAGAAAGTTTTGCTCCATGAAATCTAATGCCTAGTTAATGTTGTCAGTTGTGTTAGTTCTACTGATAAGATAAAAAAGAGTAAAACCTTATCAGTATTCTGCGGTTCACCCTCTATAATATTATTTCTCTCGCATTTACGACATTTTATTTTATCTCGTCAACCATAATACCTCTCACGTGCTAGTCTAGAAACGCTTCGATAAAAACTAATCCATAAAAAATAGGTATCTTCCTTGTCACGAAAGAGCTTTGTATCGGCACGACCTAATATCAATAATGCTGCAAAAATATTCTTAAAATGTTAGGCTCAAAATACAGGATAAAGCTTCAAGAATTTATACGACGAGCGATCTATAGAACGAGTACACGAGTAATATACAGTCTCACAACCTGGTTGCAACAAAATCTATTAACAATTAATGCATCTAAAACTTCATACATTATTTTTAAAGCGAAGAATAAGCACATACCTCCATTCAACTCATTGACAATCTTCACTACATCATTACAAGAAAAAAAACACGAAAAATATTTAGGTCTTTATTTAGATAGCCACTTAACATGGAACGTTCATATTGACCATATTAAGAAAAAAATTTCCGCATTAATGGCTTCTTTACGCCCCATAGTACGATGCATACCCCGCAAATCAAGATACAATATATACAACTCACTTGTAAAATCCCACCTAATATACCTTGTTGAAATCTGGGGTAGTGCTTCAAAAACAAAAATATCCGAACTCCAAGTCTTACAAAATAAAATCATTAAATTATTATTTCATTATCCGTACCTCACATCCACTTCCAAGATTTATAGCGAAACACAAATTATGAACATTAAAAAATTATTTATGTATTATACCTGCCTGCTCATACGCAACGTATTGAATAAAACCATCCATACGTCGCTCACTCTGATGACGCGGTCAGAACAGGTTCCGAAGCGCACGCGCCGTCGCGTCGCGCTAGCTATTTGGTTCTACCCAAGATACGCACAAATTACGGCAAGCGAATGCTTAACCCCTAGGGGTTCGCAATTCGACGGCAGGGGGTTCGCGACAAGATTAACGTAATGGTGGCAGAATTAAGGTTGCGTGTTCACCTATGTTTTTACAAATAAATGATTTGATTTGATTTGAAATATTGTCCAAAATTACTCGTAAAATTGACACCATTTGCAACAAGAAACAGGCGTACACATCACATATTAAAATACATTTCTTTGGCATTTTGTTTGGTACCTTTTATTGAAATTAAAATCTTATTTTTCTTCTTTTGACTATTGTCAATTTTATTATTTTCTTTGGGGGCAGGGGGGATTTTATTAACTAGAAGGGGTTCGCTGTCACTTGAAAACTTTAACTGGCGTTCGTGGGGCCGAAAGTTTGGGAAACTCTGACTAACCAAACAATTTTCGGGTTTGACACATTTATCCACCCTGTATATTTTGCCTGTGAAGCTAAATTTAATATTATATTCCCTACTTTGCCTTGTTATCTTAACAGAAGGGAACTAAGAACATTGATGTACGAGTTGCTTTAAAATGAAAAATGTTCTCGTTAATAGATATTTGTGATTGATGAGCCAATTAACCGTTCATTTACTTCGAAAGTTTCTTAAACATTTTGAACGTAGGTATTAGCATTTTACTTATAAATAGCTAAAATGTTTGCTCATTCCATTTTATCAAAAGCTTGGAGTAAACGTTGAAATTGGAAGGGAAAAGTAAGTAATTCTTAGAATATATTACTGGTACGTTTTATCGTAAAATATTGAGATTGATTCCACCTTCAATAAGCGTGAAAAATGTTCCTCGGCTTGTATTATTATTTGCTTAGGTTGTTTACGTTATAATTTTAACATGTTGTAACCGTAAAACTACTTATTGCTCCATATCGCCAGTTTGGATTACACAAAGATAATGTAATTAGTGTATGGAAGAAGAAGTTCCAATATACCTACTATCAACTTAAACAAAAGTACAGTTGATAGCACATCCGACTACAAAATAGTGAATCACATAAGATGCCACAGTGCATAGCTTGAGCTGGTGTCGTCTATACAATATTAGTGATATAAAAATTTAAGGAAACCTCACCTTGAGCAGGCGCGTAGATATTCAAGTACAAACAATCTTCCGACTGGTTCGTCAGAAACGGCAGTATCCTCTTCAAGTACTCCAACCTTCCTTTTGATATCCTCTTCAGCACTGCCGTCTCATTCCTTATATCTGGAAGAACTTGTGGGCACACTGGGCTGAATTCTTCAGCTATTTTCACTCCGGACCACTGTGCGCCTGATACAGGCGGCATAAAGCGTAATGAACCCACTGGGGGCGATGCGTATGGGACACCTCGGAAGACTTCTACTGGTTCTAGAAATCTCGATTCTGGTGTGACAATGAAACCTCTGATGTCCCCATATTTGGTTCTGACTACTCTGGAACTAATGAACTGCTGCTGCTGCTTCTCGTCCATCGTTGTCTCGCCGCTGACCATCTTGGAAGTGAGCGCGGGAAGCGTGATGAAGTGAACTATCATCAGTATTAACATCTTTTCGCTTCCAGCGCCAACGCTCGAGGTGTTGTCCGTTGTTGCTCGATGCTATAAGTCGACCATTTTGTGAGGGAGGTCTCTTTTGGCGGACCATTTACTGGACTATCTGAAACAAAAGAATTCGATTTGAATTTTTTTTAATGTATGTTCATTGTGGATGACATTTATTGATTAGCATTTTGTCTGGTACTTCTTACATGTGATCATCGAGACAGTTAGTGGTCTCAAGTACTTGACCTTGGCTGTGTGTGTAAATTGTGTATACTGTACGTATATATGAATGTGAATGTGCACACTGTACATGAATAACTTCAGCCATCATAGTCTCCTTTCACTTTTCACCTAAATGTGACACTAAAAACCTCTTCCAGTGGACCCATTTCCTAATACAACAAAAAAATATCGGAAATATTTGAACTTTGAATGTTTTGACACGTTTTATCAAACAACTGATATAGTCACGCAACTCATACATTATCTGTATTCGGTTCGCGAGCGCTGCTCACTCCGCACGCTCGTCCAATCAAAACTCGAGTGTTATTATATTCGTCTTAATGTCGCCTTTTGTTGCGTCACGAGGTGATTAACTATGCGCTGGAGGATTCTTGCTAATTTGAGATAGGGGAGATGATTATGGTATTGTTTTAACTACATGTGTAGTTATAGGTAGTAGGTAGATACCTATTTAAGGTCACCTCCAAAAGACAATAGTAATTTAATGAATAATTTACAAGAAACATGAATTGTTGATAACCTTCACTTCAATTCAACTGGCATATTACGAAATAAGTAGGTATCTAGCATTTATAAAGCTTGCATTTTTGTATAGATATTTGCTGAAATACAATGTATTTTTATACCCTCTCTTCTTTAGGTAATGTTTTTTTCTCATTAGGGAGTTGACCTCATTAATTGCGAGTAAACAAAAAGGGTACTTAAATACATTCGGATAAAAAAAGTAAATGACTTACATAGCAACTTTTACAAGTTTTGTATTGGGTACATAGTAGATTTGTTGCGGAGAAAAACTCTGGAGCCGGTTTTGTAAAGTTGTATTGTTACTACACGCAGTAGATGTTGCTTGTACATTGCTTGGTTCGAGAGGAAGTGAAGTGTAAAATGGTCGCACTCGTGCACAGCATGGACGGACGCGCGCAGCGTCATCTATGATTCCTTAGATAAATCATTTCGTAAACTGTTAACGTACTGTTAGTTCGGTAAAGCAAGGATGAATCTTAGATGGCGCTTTACAAACATTCGTTTTATAATTATATGGGTTTGGAACAAGATTATTAAAATATACATAAAGTACACAAAGTATCTAAGGTATTTTTCAGTTGACACAATAGCAACATTATAGCCCAATTCAAAGTTTCACGGACCATAACATTCTACAATTGTAGAAGTTTCGGGCAACCATTTTAGACTTTACACATCTGACTATGTTAGTGGCCCATTCTGTAACTTCCCACGACTTAGGGAGCTCACAGACGAGCGACAGTATACCGGTGACTGCTTGCGACTAAGTTGGTGACGATCGGCGACAGTCGCCGACGATAGGACGGTATTCAAATTAGACGACTGTCGCCGATGCAGCGCGAATACCGCCGATAGTGGTCGACAGTCGCCGATGCATCGCGACTCTCGAAGACGGGTAGTCAGTAACGTATAGTAGAGTCATAGAGTGTCAACCTGTCATGACAGCGAAAGGTGCGAGTCGCTGAGAGTCGCTGACGGTCGCCTACCACAATCGCAAGCAGTCGCCGACACAATGTTGCTCGTCTGTGAGCTCTCTTAATGTGCTCCACACCAATAAAATGTTCGGACGATCACAAGAGATATCTCAGACCATACCAAGTTATTGGTGCAATAAATCTATGCAGATAAACACACAAGTAAACATATAGTTTTCCTCGTAAATGTCCTTTACAAAGGCGTCGCTTCCTTCTGGCCTCGAGGCAGGACATAAAACGTGGAGATAGGGATTTTGTGAATATTTATGGGTATGGATGGACGGCAAACAAGTGTATTGAGCGTTCGTTGTGTAATCAGGGTCGCGGTTTAAACTTACAGAAGAATAACGACGCCGTAAGCAATACATACATACGTCGTATCTATTCTTTCTAATGGGAGTAAAAATAAATTTCGTAATTTGAAAGTTGGAAAAAGTGGAGTTTCCTAAATTGTTAAGACTAGAAATGATGTAATCTTCATAATAATTCAATATGAAACACAAATAACATGTTGAAGATTTAATTGCTCTAAGGGCTCTTTCCCACAGCAATCCAGTTTTTCGGGAACTAGTAATGCAGGGTCGTTGAAATTAGAATTCCGAATTCTAGCGATTCGGTTTTTTGCGGGACACTGCAAACGGAATGTTCGTATGAATGTTAATATTAAAATATGTACCTATTAATACTAAACCGGATCCTGCAAAAAATAGTTCCTGCCAAAAACGGAATGTCTCCGTAGATAGAACCCTTAAAAATCCTTTTAGTTTTTTTCCGTTATTTCTTGTATTGAAATTGCTTTTAAGTTAGCAAGTCATACTATTGTAACTTAACGTTAAAATTATATTGTCAAGTAAACTAAAAAATAAAGAAAAATCAAGTTCGGCTCATTACCTTAATTCGACATTAAAACTCGGCAGTTACACGACCTTCACATTACACGCCAAAGTTCGGCCGTAACAAATTCTAAACTAATTTCGTTCATTACCGGAACAAGTAATTACTTCCAATTAGGTACTTTTCTTTACAAGGACACAGTGTAGATCTAAGGCCCGCCATACACGGACAGCTTGAAGCAGCTAGTATCCGACAGCTTCAAGCTGCAACTGCATAGCAAACTACAGTTCACTACGTACACACATACACGGAACCGCTCGAGCAGTTACAACTGTTTCCGTAGTTTGCTATGCAGTCGCAGCTTGAAGCTGCCGACACTAACTGCTTCAAGCTGTCCGTGTATAGCAGGCCTAACAGCTATTCCATTATGTAAGTCGTAAACATAACATTTATTTAGGTTCGACTCAGAATTAATGTCGCCATAATGCTAGATGACAAAAAATCAATTATTAAAATTTGTCCGTCAGACAGATAATTAAAAAAATAATAGACGTATTTACGTATTTTTTATTACCTTCAATAATTAAATAATAACAGTGCTACATCGAGTTGAAATAGCGCGTTACGTCACGCCTATGTAGATTGTAGATGTTATACTTAGAAGTGACGTCACGCGACATTTAATTTTCAACTCAATACTGTAATTATTCGATTATGAAAAAAAATTAAAAATACGTGTCCAATATTTTTTTTATTATCTGTCTGACGGACTAAATACTTAGAATTTCGATTTCATTACCCAGTCATCATCCCGAATGATCGAATTTTTTTTTTAAACGTAAGCAGTGGCGAGGCGTCTATTGGTAAGGCTCGTTGTACACGGTCTTAAGCAACTAGTATCGACAGCTTCAAGCATCGACTGCATAGCAAACTACTGTTTTAAACATACACACATACACTGAACCGCTTGAGCAGTTGTGACTTCAAGTAAGAGTGGTCCGTATTATGGTGATCACTGGCTAACCGCTCGAGCTGTCCGTGTATGGTGGGCCTAAGACGTATAGCTTTAGCATTATTAAATGATCTAAGTATCTTATTACGATGCATAACCTAGCAACGATGAGAATAAAGATTTTTGTCAATGTCATGAAGCCTAAAGTCGCTGACCACTGTCTTGGGATAATACATTTACATTCCAGAAAAAAGAGTACTGAAAAAACGATTCATTCATTATGTATTCAATTTAATATTATTATACAATGTTGAAACTACTCGTATCTACAATTTGTCGGCACTATTGACAAATTCTCAGTGATATTAGTTTCAATACATGTTTCTAATCGTTTATCTTCAAAGATACACGTGTACTGGCTTTTCTATCCTTACAAAGGCTCCCCTAAATTATAGTAATCTGTTTAACTAAGACCTGTCAAGGACGAATTGCCGGCTATTTAACATTTTAAATAAAGGGGAGCATGTTAAGGTTGAGAGTAAGTTTTGTTTATATCAATGAACTCTTTATCTGTGGATTTAATTTAGAAGTCAATAAAAAGTTTAAATTATTTATTGATTTAGTGTAAAATACCAAAACGAGTCCATAGATTATAGTGAGAAAGTAATGGAACTGTAGTTTAAGGGCCCTTACCTACGGCAATTGTGTGAACACACAAGTGCGTGTTTAAAATTCAAATTTCAAGCTCGAACGGATCGATTTTTTGCGGGACACCGCAAACGAGATGTTCATTAGTAAAACTACTACTAAATGGAACCTGCAAAAAACAGTACCTGTTTCAGTTCCGAAAAACGGGATGTCTTCAGCCCTTTAGATCAGTCATAGTTACGTTTTTTGTTTACATTTGGTTTTTCGCGTTAACAAGGCAGGTATTTGACCACAATCGCACCTGGTGTTAAGTGGGATGCAGTTTAGGATGGTACATAACTGCCCTGTAAGTGCCTCTTCACTCTTGCCTTGAAAAGGCCCGGATAATAGTCTTCGGGATCTTTCCCGACAGCATCTTGATCTTAGAATGACATGTTGATCTTAGAACAACTTTTTTCTACTTCGTTTTTCGCATAGAACCATGTTTATTCTAAAAATCTGTTCCCATTTTTAACCTCTTAAAATGGTATTTGCAAAGCAAATACTTTTTGTATATTCAGAACTAAAATATCACACGTTCTAAACTAGTGTAGTGAAAATATCACGTTCCACGTCCCGCGATATCACCAGTCATCTGAATCTGGGACAGTAAGGCTATGGCCACACTAATGGTAACGTTTGATATGCGATTTTTTCCTAAAGGCATCACTTTGACCAATCGTTTTTTGCAGTTCACAAAAATCCGTAGATGGTTTATGCTTTTAGTTGTTTCCTCGTAACTCTATTCATTTAAAATCTCACTTAACACCAGGTGCGATTGCGGTCAAATACCTGCCTTGTTATGCATAAAAATAAAAATTCCTTGGACATTTTACACTACGCTTCTAGTCTCAAACTAAGCAAAGCTTGTACTATGGGTACTAGACAACGGATATAAACATACTTAAATACTTGTTTTTGTAAATACATACATATTATACATAGTAACACCCAGACCCATCACAGAAATTAAAATTCATCATTTCAATTTCTGCCCGGCCGGGAATCGAAACCGGGACCTCTCGGCATAGTAGTCCGTTCCGTACCACTACACCAAACGGTCACACATAAATCACAAATGCTGTTAGTGTAGCTTCAGCCTTACCATTTAGGCAAGCTCTATTTACATTAGCTGTGCGGTAATTACACACGTATTTTGCCTCATTTGAATACTAATCTCGAATACTCAGTGTGTGCTTGTTTTCGAGGGTCATATTATTAGTACTATACTTACGTGTTTCTTGTGATTATTAATTGTTCTAGAAAATGAATTCATTCTGCTTAATTTCGGTATTTTAGTAGCAGATATTATGTTACTTGTGTTCTAAATTTTCTATGTTCTTTTTGTGTTGTGGTTGGTCCAAATATTGTCATCGTCATCAACTCATCACAGGTTGAGAGTCATACTTGAGTGTCAATTAGTAACATGCATGAGCCATATTTTGAGATTGAAAATCGGAGCCTAATAAAATAACAAATAGGTTAAGGTGTTACGTTATTGGACTACGACGCCAAGATTAAATATCAATGTTATAAATACTTAGCCTCGCAATCACCTTTTATTTCCAAACACATTCCCCCGGATACGGCCTGAGTCAAGGTCCGAGCCTACCGTGGCGCCCTCAGGCCGCGTCCGTAGTCCCCTCGATCGGGCCCACTAGAGTGAGCCCGCCGCAGGCTGGACTTTGGTCCAACACCGCGGTGGGCAACTCTAGTTGGATTCGCCACTGATCGGGCGCCTTATGCGCTCGATACGGTTCGATCGCGAACTCGGTCTGCGACCGACGCGGACGAGCCACACTCGGCCTCGTCGGCACGCGCACCGACGATCGCCAAACGGCTTGAGTACCTTTTTTGTACTCGCTACTCTGCCAGGTGAAGCTGGAAAAGCTCTTAAAGCTACTAGCGCGCGTCCCTTAAAAAAACACTTTTTATTTAAGTTTTTACTCTATTTTATTTTAAGTTGTTTATTAAGTTTTTTTCCCACCACTTTTGTTCTAACAAAAAGTCAGGTTCAACCACACAAAAATAGAGCAAACAACATCCATCATTGCTACCATCAATCTCAGTCCAATAACGCGGATCAAATCTAGGAATTGACAAACAAACTCTAAATTGGATTGATTGATAACCCTCACTGTTTCATTAAGATAAAACGAATTGTTTATTGTACGCAACCTCGTATAAAAGCCAAGATGTGTTTATGAATTTCATTAACCTTTGTATGTCATTTTCATTAACCCTCATTTGCTGGTAATAACATTGTGGGTATATTTATTCAAGACATTTGTGAACCTGTGCTTCTCAAAACATTCTGCAGACATAGGACTATATTTTAAGAGTAGGCGCACACCGTTGATTTTTAGTTGGCCGATAGTTGTGCCCGATTTTAATTTGAATGAAGATTCGGCCAAATCGAATCGGCGTAGTGTGCGCACTCCCATACATGCCCAAACTGATCAACTGCCCGACTAAACTATCGGCCAACGAAAAATCAACGGTGTGCGCCTACTCTAAGATAGAGGTTAAATTTTAATGTTATAAATAACATTTAATATTTACGCGATAATGAAAACACCCACTCTTTTTTACTGACATACATGTTCACTGTAATTAAATAAATGGTAGCAACTTCTCCTACGCCCAATATCTTGAGGTATTCAAAATTTATCGACATTACTTTATTGATCAATTTTAGTAATGAAAACTTAAGAAACACACCATTTAATTTTGGTTACCAACCACATTAATTAAGTAAAGGAAAATCATGGCTTTCCTTTGATTTATAATTACTTTACTTGATAAACATATAAATTACTAGCTTTCCGCCCGCGGCTTTGCCCGCATGGAATTTTATCTGACACAGAAAAATTTTATCGCGCGCGTCCCTGTTTCAAAAACCGGGATAAAAACAATCCTATGTCTTTTCTCGGAACTCAAACTATCTCAATGCCAAATTTCATCAAAATCGGTTCAGTAGTTTAGGCGTGAAAGCAAGACAGACAGACAGAGTTACTTTCGCATTTATAATATTAGTATAGACTAGCGGCCGCCCGCGACTTCGTACGCGTGGATCCCGTTTTACCTCCTTCATCTATCTTACGCGGTTTAGACTTGTTCATACAAATGTTTTTTCCCGCTAACTCCCGCTCCCGTGGGAATTTTGCAATATCCTGTTGTAAACTAAGCTTTAAGTTTACTAAGGTACCTACATACCAAATTTTAAGCGTCTGACTTAAGCGGTTTAGATTTTTCATACAAAAGGATTTTCCCCCTAATTCCCGTTCCCGTGGGAATTTCGGGAATTACTTATTGTAATTAAGCTTTAAGTTTACTAAGGTACCTACATGCCAAATTTCAAGCGTCTAACTTAAGCGGTTTAGATTTTTCATACAAAAGGATTTTCCCGCTAATTCCTGTTCCCGTGGGAATTTCTAAGTATACTATAACCTGCCCAGGAGTGTGAAGAATAATTGTACCAAGTTTCGTTAAAATCCGTCGAGTAGTTTTTGTTTCTATAAGGAACATATACAATAAGGCCTTATACTGTGTTTTTCTAGCTTTTTAGTCTCCCAATTTTAGACAATAAGACACAAATACATTGTACCTAAAATATTACCTAGATATATTGTACCTAAAGTTTGTATCTAATGGAGCGACATTGTCATCTTGACAAAGCTCCTTAAATAAAGAGAGAAAAAAAAAAAAAAAAAAAACATATAGACGGACAGACAGACAGACAAAAATTTTACTGATTGCATTTTTGGTATCAGTATCGATCACTAATCACCCCCTGATAGTTATTTTGAAAATGTATTTCATGTACAGAATTCACCTCTCTACAGATTTATTATAAACTAGCTTTCCGCCCGCGGCTTCGCCCGCATGGAATTTTATCTGACACAGAAAAACTTTATCGCGCGCGTCCCTGTTTCAAAAACCGGGATAAAAACAATCCTAATTAATGTCCTTTTTCGGAACTCAAACTATCTCTATGCCAAATTTCATCAAAATCGGTTCTGTAGTTTAGGCGTGAAAGCAAGACAGACAGACAGACAGACAGAGTTACTTTCGCATTTATAATATTAGTATAGATTTGCCTGCCATGGGACTGAACTCCAAAGTTTACACGTTTATAAAAATGAAAACCGCTTATTTTCATATTAAACTACCAAAGTCTGATTTTAGAACAGAAACGCCTGAAGTATTTCAACATCACTTCGGCTCGACAACTTCGGCATTCTATTGTTTTAGCTCACGGGAATTTTCGCGTTGCAAAATTCGTGGATCCCTTTTGTAAATCTAAAAAATCATGTAAACCATTTTAGCGGGTATCGTGTATAGGCATTGCGTTCGACTTATCTCCGGTAAAAGTGGGACAGTAACATAAAGGCGCATGAGGGCTCGGGCCGATTTCGGGTCCCTACGGCGAAGGGTTATCGCCGAATGTTCTAGTTTTTAGCCTGTGAAATATTGGGGTCTGTTGCTATTAGGCCGTTCTGGATACGAATAAGGATAATTTGATAGGACTTTTTAAGGGTTTTCGTTAAGACTGCGCTTTTACCTGGTTTGTTTCTCGTTTGTTTATGTTCAGAAGGAGAGTAGAAAGAACCGACTAGATTCGTAACTTGAATCGCATTGCTGCAAAGAAGTTTTAACCCTAAGAAATAAAATCGTACCTGTAACTTTTGGAAGTTGCAATTTTACTTGATCGTAAAGGTTAGATATAATAATAGAATAGAAAACTGTTAATATGGCTTGAAAGTACACCCTCCCAACCCCTTGACCTTTTGAGTTATAATCAGAGTTCTCAACTATTACGTCAAGTATACCAAAATCAAGCGTCAAACTGAAGCCTTCTAAGCACGAAGCCCCCTAAGTGACGTTGATAAAATCGAACATTACTCCTCGGGGCAAGGGGCTGGCGGATGTTAATTCGTTCAAAATAAATTATATCAGTAATCAAGAGGGCCATCTTATGGTAAGAGCATCGTCACAGCTCAAATGTAACAGACAGCTCGTTAAAAGTTATATTCACTAAATAGAGTCACTGGTCTTACGAAAAAATACGTTTCGTAAAGCTTTTATCGTAACTTCATCAAATAAATAAACAAAAACATCGCGAGCTGGTGCAAAGTATTGTGAGCAAAGAATTATTTTACTAAACTAAGTATCTCGATGTGCTTACAACTAAGGCTTGGTTGCACCATCTTACTTTAACTTTGACGAACGTAAAAAATCTGTCAAACTCCATACAAAAACACCGGTTATCGTCAAAGTTACGGTCAAAGTTAGGTGGTGTCAGCCTAAAACTCTCCATAATTAACTTTTTTTGTTTACTTAATAGGTAAATTATCTATCTATTTGGTTTAGAAAATAAATACGCTTATGATCCTATTACGTATAATTGCGTGCAATCGACTGTAAGACCTTTACGCAACGACAATCAAAGTCAAAGTCAAAATTTCTTTATTTGTTTAGACTAATAAATAGTTCTTACAAATCGTCATTTTGCTCTTAAGGAGCCTCTACATGTCTCATAATCTTTTTACCCTACCAATTCGTCAGGTACTTTACACCTGGCATGGCTGTTCTATCCGACGCTATTTCGTCACAAAGTTGCGAAGTCACTTACACTAAATATAGACCTGAAAGCTACGCTGACCTTAAAATAGGGCAAGGGTAAGGGTTGAGACGCATTTGATTTATTTATCAATGTCAAAGTGGTCTGTCGCTGCCTATCGATTAGATGGAGCGCGGAATTTGTTGAAAGGTGTCGGGACATCTGACTGGTCTGAGAGCTCGTGAAATTAGTTTCAAGTTCAAAGGGCTTGTAAGTTCTGGGTGGTATGGAGTTTTATCCTTAACTTCTCGACAGTCTAGCTGTATTTTTAGATTGTTTGTTTTATGCAAAAAAAGTGGCGTTAGCGCCGCCCACTACATCATTTTATTTATTTGCAACGATTTATTAGCCGCTTCTTAGTTTCATACCTCAATTATTTTAACATACCTACCTTCCGTTGTGTTTTTTTGTGTTATATTTCTTTTAGCATTTGAATTTGTGTGCATCATGTATACTTAAAAAATGTAGCTAGTAATAAAATTAAGTAAATTTTTTTTCAAGAAATAGAGTTTTTAACATAATATTGTTATTATGTATAAGTCGTACCAATAAGTTCAGTCAATACTATTGTTAAGATGAAACTAAACACATGCAAAATTAATATTATGACACATTTAATATCTTTTACATCGTTTTGTTCTATCTAAAAGCATTCCCTCTTCCCTGAATACGTTTCTCGTTGAATGGGCGCTCGCTGAAGCCGCAATTTCCCAGTATGACGGCACGTCAAGCTAGCACTGTGGCGTCTTATAAATGCTGGTAAAAGGGGTTATTTTGCAATAAAAATGTAAAGTCTGATGTGCTGTACATATATTCTGTGACGATTGTGTGCTCGACAAATGACTTGCGTATGAAACGTGATATAAATTACGAATGTTCGTATTCTATGCAAACTCTCGTCTCGTTGAAATACTTAACATGTTTCAAATTCAAGGACAGATTCAAGAATATTATGGTGGTCTACACTCACACTTTATACTGCGTTTGGTCAGTAAAGATTTATAAATTACTCCAAGGTTATTAAATGATCGTACATTACGTACTGAACAGAACTCATAAATATAGTAGGCATATAGATTTTTCAGCTCTGGCTTGCTCCCAGTGTCACACAATTTTTTTTTTCATTACCTAAGCAAACATTAAAGTTGATTGATTTCCTACCACCAGTTTGAATTCGTAAGGCTTGAAATATAAGTACTGAATGTGTTCAAACATTTCAAAAAACGTCTCCCCAAATAGTTTAGACGATTATAATAATATTTTGAAACTAATAAAACTATGGAAACTAATAAAAAATAAAATTCGCCGCAAACTAAAAACTTCCAGCAACTGAGTCACTCCAAAAAACAACTGCCGAACTCTCATCAAATCCTCAGCAGTATAGTCCAGTCATTTATACGGAACCCATAAATTTTCCCAACTCTAGATCTTCGCATCCATTCCGAGGCGCTGCAGTTTTGTTCCCATTATAAATCCGGTTCGAACTCATAAGTAGGGATGTTATGGATATGTAGTTTCGGTTATGGATACGGTAACGGATATAGGAATAATATTATATCGGTTACGGTTACGGATATCTGTGCTTTAGAATGTAATTTGCAATAGTTGTCCAACACGATTCATTCATGGCCGCACACTTTACATCAAATAAAAAGTAATAAAAAAATAAATTGATACTAGATGGCATTATAAAGGTAAATCAGGTTGTTATGCCTTTACATGAAGTCACTTACCATCAAGTGAGATACAGGCCAAGAGCTTCCTCGTTGTGGATAAAAAAAAACATATAATGCTATACAAAAAACAATTTAAACTGCCTACATCCGAAACTATCCGAAACTTTTGAATCGGTTATTTTTTTATTTCGGATATCCGAAAGTTTCGGTTACGGTTACGGATATCCATAGCATCCCTGCTCATAAGTTCGCCTTTACGATCTCATGTTTTATTTGAGTTCGCGAATGTGCTGGAACTTTCTATTTATATTACTTTTTTGAGATGTCAAGGGTTATTGGGCTTGATATTTGTCAGTTCGGGGGAAAATGTTGGATACTTATACGTTTTCTTGAGGAAAACATACGATGTAGTCGGCTTTGAGTTGGCGAAGTATATTTTGAGTTATAAAAATAGAATTCGTATAGTAACCTAAATAAGTTAATAATGTTTTATGTCTATTGACGGCCAACTGAACTATTGGGTAGCGGATTTGATACTCACTGGAGGCAAATGTCACATTGATGATCGAGAACATTATAAAAGCAAATATAAGTATTATATGTAATAATATGTATGTATAAACACACTTACACAAAATATTTGCCTACAATAAGAATTCAAATCCGCAACCACAGATAACGTTGAAGACCAGAACCAATAGAGCGACCATTTTAAAATATAAGAAGATAATAACAACGAATATTATCCACTTCATCAAAACAAGATAACATTTTCACATAATAAATACCTCGTGAAAATATTAACAGCAATATTTATCGTGTTCATCCTTTGACTTTAATGCAGCAGCCATATTGGATACTTAAAATTTATATTCACGATAAACGACGTTTTAGGTGTTAAGTGAACACTAACAGTCATCCAACAAAATTTAACTTAGTGACATAAATCTAACAAATTTTACTACGCTCCAGTACGTTGCTCACTTCAATACCCTTAGTTTAGTTAGTTGGTATCGCAAAGAAGATTGTTTTATGTCGTTTTAATGTTACAAGTTTGAACTATAGAGCTGAAGTTTCACCTACACTGTTCAACAGTTCCCTAACGCGCGTTAAATTTAAAGGGTAACTTTCCAGTTTGCTAAGTGTATGTTGGTGGAGTTTAAACAAAAATATGAGACGTGAGGTTAATCCCGATTTTGTTCCTTTAAAAGAACCAGTTTGACCTTAATAACGGCTAGTGGTAAGAGCAGAAAGCCTTTGACGTCATTTGAGACAAAATGGCTTAGAGCTAAACACACCCTTTTCTGGGAACAGGACGAGAGTGTCCTCGTCGCTAATGGAAATTCTAGTTTTATAGAGAAAACCACAAGCCCCTTTTCATTAAATCCAAAACAGTTCTATAGGAGTTATTGTAAGTAATTTTTTTTTAATTATCACGCTACGTGTATATTTGCTTTTGAACATAGGTTAGGTAGGTAATTAATATTTCACAGTAAATTTCAATAAATATATTTTTATGAGCTCTCTGAAAAAACATCAATCTTTTAAACTGCGATCTCCAACCCGCCTGCCAAGCGTGGAGATTATGGCAAAACCCTCCACTATAGTGGAGGAGGCTCATAGTCCAGCAGTGGACTGTAAAGGGCTGTTGATGATGATGAGCTTTCAGGGCGTGACTAGTTCACGTCGATATCAAAGCTACAAAAATATTTTCGAAGTATAACTAATAATATCCACATTTGAGTTGATTTATAGGGAGAGCTAGATAAGTATTTTTTAAAGAAGTTGCAACCAAATAATGCCTGAAAATAATACAGCAAAAATCTAACAAAGACGATGTAGCTGGATATTGGCGTTAAAAGTTGCAACAGGATCATGTCCTCTATTCGCCGCTACGTGCGGCAGTAATGGCCCGTCAGGTCAGTCCGTAGCTATCGCAGCAGTATTGTTCGAGGCGCCAAGAAGCCGGTCTGTGCTCAGTCAGGAAATTGAGGAAGGTGACGTTTGTTAGAGGGTCTCATAGATGGTTCGTAAAACCACAAAACCAACAAAATAAAACTTCTGACAGTTTGAAATGTTGGAAAGTCAATGAAATACAACATAAGGGCTGGATTTATCAATTATTAAGTCACACTACCTTTTCAATTTGTTAAAGTTTTATTAGAATTCGATGTTTTTTATAATATTTGTCATCAGTTAGGTACCTACATTATAAGTTCGTAAATAATATTCCTACTATTTACAATGCATTTGATATAACCTGTTTTCATCACAAAATCTTGAAATTAATAGCCTCTGCTTACGCATTACGTAAAATTATTATTTGTGCTTTGGTAGTATTTTATTTGGCTGCTACGATTTTAGGTCCAATATTCTCCCATATACGCAGCTACGGGGCTACTTTCTTACACCATAATTATCTTCAATTCTGGCTCTACATCGAAGTCGCTCATACCAGAATCTCACTTCGACTGAAAGGATGGACAGATCTGAAAGTTACAAACGCTCAGCTGACATTAAGAGCTTATTCATGAATTCCAGCCATTCACGAGGGCAGGTTAACCCGCAGTTATTGCAGGAGCAGGATCCAACGGCAGGAAGCGACGTCAAACTGTTTTCATCCAGGAAATTGCGGCAGGTGTACGAGACGTTAGCTTTAGGATTAGTTTAGGATATTCCGTTGCCATTTTGTGTTCGGATCTTCGCAAAGTCTATCTTAATAATAATCTCAGTCGCTAGACAGGGTGGGCCAAAAATGTTTGCATAGCAACGCTTGATTTCTCGAAAACGGTTAGAGGTAGGGACGCGTGGATGATGGGAAACTGTGCATAATTTCACGAAATTTAGCCATAAGATGGAGTTTTGGATTATTGTAATAAGCCTGATGGGGACATGTTATGAGTAAAAACCATTAATAAACGTGGTAACTAAAATGAATAAATCCTACTAAGTAATATTATAAATGCGAACGTTTGTTGGATTTATGTTTGTTACTCTATCACGCAAAATATATTGACCGGATTTTAACGAAACTTTACAGTATTGTTACATCAGAATAACATTATAGGCTATCGTTCGTTCGTTCGTTTCAGCCAAATGACGTCCACTGCTGGACAAAGGCCTCCTCCAAAGTTTTCCACAATGCACGGTCCTGCGCTGCCCGCATCCAGGCTGCATTATTTGGCTTATAGGCTATAATTTGTAATAATCTGTGACTTTAATTTCTTGCGAGGGAAGCCGTGGGCAAAACCTAGTATCATAATAATACTATTAATTACTTAGCCATAGCACAAACTGCACAAATCTTAATCTAGAGCTACGTAGGTAACTGATTTTATAGTGCTCTGTTTGTATACTATTTTGATTCTTACAGCATAAAACGGGCACACTCATAAAACTACTATCTCACATCAGATGCTCAAAACACGGTTTCATATTCGAATAATCGTGTGAACGATTCAACTTCGAGCGGCCCCTGAAGAGTTTGTAATATTACAACTGTTTTATGTCAGCTTTACGATTTCCCGGCGTTATGACTTCCGTGCTTTCAGGTTTCAGGTAGCAATCAAACTATACAATGTTCAGGAACGAATGATGATAAAATCTTATTGTTATGTAGATCTGTAGGGCAGTAAAGATACAATTTCATTTTGTACAATCTATACCTACTTATAATAAATCTGTAGAGAGGTCAATTCTGTACATGAAATATATTTTCAAAATAACTATCAGGGGGTGATTAGTGATCGATACTGATGCCAAAAATGCAATCAGTAAAATTTTTGTCTGTCTGTCTGTCCGTCTGTATGTTCCTTATAGAAACAAAAACTACTCGACGGATTTTAACGAAACTTGGTACAATTATTCTTCATACTCCTGGGCAGGTTATAGTATACTTAGGAATTCCCACGGGAACGGGAATTTGCGGGAAAATCCTTTTGTATGAAAAATCTAAACCGCTTAAGTTAGACGCTTGAAATTTGGCATGCAGGTACCTTAGTAAACTTAAAGCTTAGTTTCAACAGGATATTGCAAAATTCCCACGGGAACGGGAGTTAGCGGTAAAAAACATTTGTATGAAAAAATCTAAACCGCGTAAGATAGAGATGATTTTTATTTGGTACTAAAATATAATGATACAAATTAACATAAAGAGCAAAAATAATAAAATTGGTGTACCAAATTGGTCTCCGTTCAGTATGAGCCATAACGTACTCGGGAGCACGTCACGGCCAAATTAGAAATTCAGAAGTAGTACAAAATTGGCTAATTATTTTTATTATTTTTTACCACCACATGACAAGAAAATTTTGCATTATAAATCTTTCATACGTATGCATGACGTGATGCTATTTCACAATATTTTCTATAATACTTTCTAGCGATAAGCCCATATTATGGACACGGCGGGGGATTGAAATTTATAAGTCTTTTAAAAACACAGCGGGCGTGGCTTGAGATATTGCGTGGCATTTTCTTCAGTAGAGCAGGAAATTTTCTAAGGGGACCCCACCGAATCTATTAATAGATTTTAAAACATATCTTTTCCCACTATTCATATGGTTTGTTATCACAAACTATGTTATTAGAACAAGTCACAAATCTAGTGTCAGACTAAGGCTGAGTCGCACCATCTAATTTTACCTGTACATAACTACTTATAACGATAACAGGTGTGTTTGTATGGAGTTTGACAGATTTTTGACGTTTCTTAATGTTTAAAGTAAGATGGTGCAACCCAGCCTTAATGAATGTCTAACATGACTTAACCAGACTGATGACTTACCGTGGCCTCCAAAGTACATAATTTAATTTTCTTTTGGACAATCTAGTTGTCAAACCAAAATGGAAACACACAAAGCAATGTCACACTATCTGCTGGCCCACTTGAGAAGTAAACCCTTCTTTCTCAAGACTTACGCCCGTATTTACAAACGATGCTTGCTTAAGTGAAGCAGCAAATCGAACGCACGCGTTGAATAGAGCTCTGTGATTGGTTCGTGTGTTACCCTGTGCGTCCACGCGCACTGTGAGACCATATATTAATCTTTGTGAATACGGGCGTAAACCACGAAGGACCTGTCTAAGCATTTAATAATCACCACCACTTGCTTTTTAATAAAATTTCCCTTTTTACAGGTAAGGTAAGTCAGGGCGGCGACCGTTGCGGCACCGGTAAGTCAAATTTTACATGTCTATTATTACAAGTTTTATTCTGTGTGCGCGTTCTGGAATTTTCCATTCTCGAAATAAATCTCTAAAGCAATGCTCACTGCTCGGACCACGCAACAAGTCCAGGCGGGATAATTCCAGAGTCCTGGAAGCTAATTAAATTCCAGATGCTGAGCTTAAAGGCTAATGTTCTTGGAAAATAGAAAATTCCGCTTCAGATCCAGCTAATTATTTCCACCGCGAACAGGATTTCATTAATGAAGACACTGATTTGGGAATCTGAATAACGATTTTTAATTAGTCATGAATCTTTTATCTGGAGTACAATATTAATGTTCATAATTAGAATTATTTAGGGCACCACTGGAAATCATATCCAGCTGGAGTTTTAGAGGCTGAACTTGATCATATTGAGGATGAAAACTTACTTTGAATATTTAGATAGATAAGGCCGCCTTCTAAGTAACTCAAATATTACTCAAATCAAGTCTCAATTCAATTCACAGTCAAAAATAGATCAAAACTTATGAATTTTGAAATAGCTACATGCCTTTAAGTCGTTTTAAATCTTTTAAAATGTAACTGTTTTCTTTCTTGTCTTAAGAATATAAAAAGCATATTAACTTCATGTCGTGCACAGCAAAATACTAGAGGTACCCGACCAAAAGTGGGTCATTCGATTAACCCATATTCTATTTAGAAACAAGCTCTATTTTATACCTACAACCGGCCATTATCCCGGAATAAGCTAATCACTATAAAAAGTGTGCCACTATAAAAGATAATATTTAATGAAGCTATTTTCGTACGAAATAATTAACTTTGCAAATAACGTGATTATGAAGGCAGTGGTCACGCGAATGCCAAGTATTATAAGTGGGTTTTCAGTAGGATCTACAGGGTGGAAACGATAAGTGATCTCACTCGTTTATTTCTAAACTATGCAAGATATCGAAAAACTGGTTACTGATCCTGAAAGTGCTTAACGAGCTCTATCCAACGATACCAATAATAGGTTACAAAATAAACGGGATCTATCTGAAAATTCAATGTTTCCAGCTTCCATACATTTAATATAACCACTTAATATTAAAAACTATACAAACTTTCCAAAAACTGGTTACTGATCCTAAAAGTGCTTCATGAGCTCTATTCAACGGTACCAATAATAAGTTACAAAATAAACTGCATCTATCTGAAAATTCAATGTTTCCGACTTCCATACATTTAGTACTGCCACAGTCATGGCTCTCATGTCTTGATAATATTATAGCAAGTAAAGCCTAGAACCAATGTTTTCCATGAATAATTTTAAATAAGAATGCAATTTACGAGTTCATTTTAAGTGTTTATTATTTAATAAAAAAAATCAACACTTTTATTAATATTGTGTGACTGGCATACATTTAGTATGGAGGCTGGAAACATTGAATTTTCAGATAGATCCCATTTATTTTGTAACCTATTATTGGTACCGTTGGATAGAGCTCGTTAAGCACTTTCAGGATCAGTAACCAGTTTTTCGATATCTTGCATAGTTTAGAAATAATCGAGTGAGATCACTTATCGTTTCCACCCTGTATAAATAAAAATGAATTGATGTTCGTTAGTTCTGAAGCTTCAGCTTTAGCTTTGCTCTGTTGTACCTAAGCTTTAAATTTACTAAGGTACCTGCATGCCAAATTTCAAGCGTCTATCTTACGCAGTTTAGATTTTTTCATACGTATGTTTTTTCCCGGTAACTCCCGTTCCCGTGGGAATTTTACGATATCCTGTTGTACCAAAGCTTTAAGTTTACTAAGGTACCTGCACACCAAATTTCAAGCATCTAACTTAAGCGGCTTAGATTGTTCATACAAAAGGATTTTTCCGCTAATTCCCGTTCCCGTGGGAATTTCGGGAATTCCTTTCTTAGTGCACCTCTACGGTACCTAAACTACGTCCCTTCCAAATTTCAAGTGCCTACGTTTAGCCGTTTAGGCTGTGCGTTGATCTGTCAGTCAGTCAGTCAGTTTCTCCTTTTATATATGTATATTTAGATTTAAGACACTACTAATCAAAGATGTAACGGTTTTAAAAATATATGCAAGAAATTAATAGAATAAATATTTAGTGTCAGCCAGAGCTGATTGCATTAAAGACTGCCCTGCGTGCCCAAACAACTGCACGCAGGATGACTTTGAATGCTATTAACAACGCCACTGTTTTTGAGGAGTTTTGGGCTGACACTGAATAGGTTTGTTGTCGACACGACAAGAAGAAGACAAGACCGCATCAAAAGCAACAGGAGGAATAGGTAAACCAAGATAATGGTGGATTGAAGATTAATAATAAAAGTATGCCTAGACTTGGCAAAGACAGAGAGAGACAGAGAGAGCAGCGGTATTCAAGGCTACTTACAAACAAGATTGTGTCAGAAGCGCATACATATTAATATTACGAGATGTGATTACATGAACCGATCTAATACAAAATGGCAGATTAGGTGCTACACGACGATTTTTTAATTAAGCTAATTACTGCTACAGACCAATGAAATATCTCTACAATTCCTGTGCGTGCATAGCAAGACAATATCACCTTGGTGCTATAATTAAATTAAATTAAGCTAAAAATAATAATATCACATCCATTTACTAATTAACATTCGTAACATGTACCTAACATGCAAATAAAAGACACGATAGCCGTACAGAGTGAAGGGGCCGACACGTCATTCGAGGAACGCTTTGCAAAGGAAATGGAAGGAATTTGAAAAGGAATATGCTTTTTACTTATTTTGCTTAAGAAAAAATATAACACCTACTTTTCTTTTAGCAAATATGGTTTTGTTTATATCACAACTACCAAAGTTTATCTATCCATCTAATCTAAGTTGTTATGACACGTTTAAAAGCTGCTTGTTTAAACTTGTAAAAATAAATAAAAGTGGGGTCCCTTTCAAGTTGTAAGTTTTCATTACCACGTGAAAATAAAAGCTTTTGAAATAGTTTGAAATTTATCTGTGCTCGCGACATCGTACACGTGAAAATCATTTCATATTTTTTCCCGTTTTCGCAAAATTTTTCATGCTAATAGTAGCCGACAGCGTGATGGTATGTATACAGAGTGGAAACGTTAAGTGATCTCACTCGATTATTTCTAAACTATACAAGATATTGAAAAACTGGATACTGATCCTGAAAGTGCTTCATGAGCTCTTTCAAACGGTACCAATAATAGGTTACAGAATAAACTGGATCTTTCTGAAAATTCAATGTTTCCAGCTTCCATACTAAATGTATGCCAGATACACAATATTAGAAATGTGTTTTTTTTATTAAATAATAAACTCTTAAAATAAACTCGTAAATTGTATTCTTCTTTAAAATTATTCATGGAAAACATTAGTTTTAGGCTTTACTTGCTATAATATTGTCAAGAGATGAGTGTCATGACTGTGGTAGTACTAAATGTATGGAAGACGGAAACATTGAATTTTTAGATAGATCCCGTTTATTCTGTAACCTAATATTGATGCCATTGGATAGAGCTTGTGAAACACTTTTACAATCAGTAATTAGTTTTACGATATCATGTGTAGTTTTTAAAATAATGTGACTTTACCAAATGTATGGAAGCTGGAAACATTAAATTTTCGGATAGATCTAGTTTATTCTGAAACCTATTATTAATACCATTTGATAGAGCTCATGAAGCACTTTCAGGATCAGTAACTAGTTTTTTGATATCTTGTTTAGTTTAGAATTAATCGAGTGAGATCACTTATCGTTTCCACCCTGTATAGTCTGGTCTGTGAGCACGTAGAAACAAAATTCTACGTGCTCACAGACCGGGCTTTAGAAGTGGTCAAAAATACCTAAAGTTGATTTACTCATTTGACATACGTGGTGCCTTGGTATTTTGTGTGACATTGCATGGAGAATTGCTTGATTTTTATGTCGTAGGCCCTACAATATACACACTCGAACTACAATGTGAGCTTCATTCAAACTACTCGTATACTAATGAGAGCTCAACCGAATGAGAATCTGAAGCGTCATAGCCAGCTCACAAGTATCAACATCATCCATCAATACAGAAGCACAACAGCAGCATGACCCTCTCTAATTACCATTGGCAAATGGAGGAATTGACCTACATTCTTTACGCAAAAAAATCCTCTTAAAAGTCCTTAATCTAATCTCTTTATGGTTCTTTTAGACAGAAGAAATGGCAACACTCGTATGGCTTATGCTTCACGAAGTGTGCTCACTGGATCTTTTTCTATTTATTTACAGCCTGTACATAAAAAAAAAAACATTTACTTTCCTTTCGCTTGAAGTTATTATGCAATG
The DNA here is from genome assembly GCF_004193835.3 of Ostrinia furnacalis. Classification (NCBI taxonomy): domain Eukaryota; kingdom Metazoa; phylum Arthropoda; class Insecta; order Lepidoptera; family Crambidae; genus Ostrinia; species Ostrinia furnacalis. The sequence goes on from NW_021131163.1 coordinate 357,903, forward strand.
AAAGAAAAAGATATATTGCTCGATGCATGTTTTTCTGCATGCCTAACTGGCGGTAAACCATTGGTTACTAGGGTTCTAGGAACTATTAGAACTTATTAACATTTACTGTGTTATTCTTGTATTATCTAGATGGCCTAATTTGGTAGCTTTGCCTTGAAAAATAGTCTCATAATTATAAGGGATTTTTTTGCTTTTCACTTTTTTAACGCGAAGTTAGTTAACAGTCATTAGCTGTGCGAACGACTTCGTACGCGGGAAAATAGTTTGAATAATATTTCCCGTTTTTGAAACATTTTTATTTACTGCTATTGGTTGTAGGGTGATGTTGTATGGCCTAAAACCTTCCTCGATAAATGGGCTATGCAACAAAAATATTTTTTCAAATCGGACCAAACTCTTCAGCTTTATAATATTAGTATAGATTAGTAGGTAGGTAGATATCGTTGAGCCCATCTTTGGATTAATCTTGTTAAAAGTGAAAAATAATAATATTAAGTTTGCATTCCAAAATTATGTTTTAATCTACTTGTCAGACCCGATCGTTCATAAAAATATCAATCAACATCATGATAAAGTCATCTACGTACACCGTCACTGTCCACCGCTCCATTATTCAGTATCGAGTAGTGATTAATCGGTCTCGATTGACAATCGAATCGTTAATCAAACGCGTTCCATTCGATGCCGAAACTATCGAGTGGCCATCGATTAAGAGATCGGCTGCGGTAACTTGAGTCCGTGGAGTTTCAACTTGGTATTTGAAGAGATGTTTGGAATAAATGCTTGGAATACTTTGGAATGAATGAAGACTAGGGTTGTAGACTTCGGGCATGTTATGACGTTATTATAATCATGTTAGGTTAGGCTTCCTAGCATTAATGGAATTTCCTCAAAGTCAAAATTCCTTTATTTGCATAGACTATTAAAAATACTTAGTGCTTACAAATCGTCAAAATGTTTTTTTTTTATGCTAGACAAGGCAGGTATTTGACCGCAATCGCACCTGGTGTTAAGTGAGATGCAGTCTAGGATGGTACATATCTGCCCTAAAAGACTAATTAAAAAAATACTTTAAAAGTTTGGCTCTAAGGGAGCCTTCACAAATGTCTCATAATCTTTTTGCCCTATCAGATGAATTTAGATTGAAGTGTTAATGTGTAGGTTACCTTATGCATTGGATTGTTTTACATTGTTCGTTGTGAGTTTTTGCAAAAAATATTTTTAAAACCTCAAATTCTCAATAGACAAATGAGGCAGACTTAATGAAACCAATTCTATTTCGAAATCAATGATTTTCGTCTAATAAGATAGGTCTACGTCTGAATGCATTACTCGCCTTGGCGTTAGGCGCTAATCTAGCAATCTAATTAACTATCCCGCCTGAATGTCACACACACACGTCAATAGCTTCTTCCAATAAAGCCACTTCGAATCTAACTGTGGCCAGTCAACGTGATCTCATTAAAACTATCCGATTAACCCCGTAGCAACCAGCAGGGTTACTCCGAAGCGTTATCCGAAGAATTGAATATTGCCATCCCTCTCACGCAAAGCGAGATGCCAGCATGAGTGACGGGGACAGATAGATCCGACACTACGCAAGTAGCGTTTCGGAATAACCCTGCAGTTCGCGGAAATGGCGCCGGCGACCCGAATCCGTCGGACAATGCGTTTGCCAGTGCCTTAATCGTTTTTAATTAAGCCACCGCGGCCTGTGTACTGACCTACTGTTTGACAGGCCCTGAAGTGTAATTATTTTCTACTTATGACTGTGTCTGTTGACATCGGACGGACAATTGCGGCTATTGTCAAGAACGACGCGGGAATGTTGTTGGGGAATCGGCGCGGTGTGTCAATTAATGCGAATGACACAAATGGGGTTTTTCTTTTTTGGTGTGAAGGGGTTGCTAATTGGCCAGTGTTAAAAACAGAGTGCGCCATGTAAAAGTTCTTTTGTTTTTATGTGGACATAATTTCTGTTTGTAAATATTTTACGCGTAACGCGAGTGTCCACAGAAAAGGAATAATAACTATGGTTTTTCATAATTCGTTAAAGACAGTAATAAATATTTGCACATACTTCTTATGAAGATAAAATCTTTACGTTAACAATAAAAATTGTTTGATGTAAAATCACATCGTTAGGCGTTTGTCACGCTTTTGTGGCAGGTGTATTTTGTGCACATTCAAAACGAAAGCTTGTTTTGTGTTAAATTGAAAAGTAAAATATATTTACTGGTTCAATCTAACGATAAACGTTTTGACAAAAAAGCACGTCCGTTTACCCGAATTCACGCGCAAAGCCTCGGCAAATAGTCGGTAGATTTTAAATTTCAAAATTGCCATACAATTTAGATTTTTACGCAACAATAGGTTTGAAGTGAGAGACAAAAATCACCCGTTGACTGAGCGCTAACAAACTCAAAACAAAATACAGGGTTGCAACGATTTTAAGTTTTCACTTTAAATATTTGTATTTTAGACACAAAAGGAGCTATTTGAAATGGTAATTGGAAACGTTTTCGTTGCAAAACACTTTTTTGTGTTATAAAGGTTTCACTTTGGGAGTTTTCTAAAATACATTTTGATTTCAATTTAGATATTGATAGATTTTCAATCAAATATTTTCTTTTCACTTTTCGATGGCTTGATAGGCTATGTCACCCATTTGAACTTGGCTGTCCGAAATATGAATTTCATGCTTTGAAGGTTTCGCTTAAAATCGGTCCTTTTCAAGGCGAGAGTGAATAGCCACTTACAGGGCTGATATGTACCATCTTAGACTGCATCCCACTTAACACCAGGTGCGATTGTGGTCAAATACCTGCCTTGTTATGCATAAAAAATCTGACTGTAATACTATCAGTTGTATTACTATTGTAAGCCATTGTTCAAACAATAGAAAAAGGATGCAGCTAATTATAAGAGACGTGATGTGATAGCACATCAGACTATAAATTTTTGTTGTAAACTAGCATTTATTACATTTAAATAAGACCCATATTTACTTATCCGATAAAATTTTCACCATTAGAAATGTTTCCTAACATCTAAACGATTTTCACCCCCAGTTACACCCTGTGAAATAGCCCTAAACGACAAAACGTTAGCAATCTCAACTCACATAAATCATTTTCATTATCAACAAAGCGGCATCCCTGTAATAACGTCCGAACCCTGCGTTACAATTTCTAAACTCACATTTATGGCGTCAAAATAATAATAACGGGCCGTGTGACGACTGTCATAAACATACGGCTTACGGTCGTCGGGATGGGACATAGACTTCTGTAACACTAGACAGGCCCTGAACTAAAATATTGCGCACTAAAGTAGGTACTGCTATCACAAATTCACTTAGGCCCGGTTTTCACCAAAGCAGACCGGAGCAGAGAAAAGTGTGTTGAATAACCAATCAGATTTCATTATTTCCACTTCTCGTCTCCGCTCCGCGCCCTGCTGACAGCCCGACACTGTACTCTGCAACCCATCCGCCCCAAGCATCAAAATATCGAACGATCAAAATATCGAACGATCAAAATATTGAACGATCAAAATATCGAAAGTCGATATAGACGTTTTTATTAAATTTCATCATGCATCATTTCTTCAAGTTTATAAATTTTGAGAATAATGTCCGTGGGGACCTATTATAAGCCTAGCCTGTCCCAAAAAGGAAAGTTCAGAAATGATGCGTGATGAAATTTAATAAAAACGTCTATATCGACTTTCGATATTTTGATCGTTCGATATTTTGATGGTTCGATATTCTGAACGTTCGATATTTTGATCGTTCGATATTTTGATCGTTCGATGAAACGTATTCGATATTTTGATTTTCGATCATTTGTCATTCGATATGGCGTAGGTAACCCGTACTCCGCTCCACTCTGCTTTGGTGGAAACCGGGTCTTAAAGCGAGCGAGCCAGAAGATAAGATGACATGTGCAAATTGTCAAACTAAGACACGCGTACTACATACGCGGTGTATGACTCGTGCAATGAAATGATACAATATTATTGTATTAATAATGGACTGTATGTATTCCTAATTTTGTATACACAACATCCATAACAATGTATACAGGGTGGAATATTCTAATTTCACCTGAAAGGGAAGTACTTTTAGTACTGGTAGATAGAAAATTTTACTCAAAGAAAACATTCCTTTGTTTTTTAAAAGTAAGAGAACTGCATTCAAAGATTTCCGAAAATTCACCACAATTCCATACCATTTTCTTATTTTCCCTTCAGGTAACATTAAAAAATTCCACCGTGTATAATTGGGAATACAGTCCACTAAAATACAATAATATTGTAGGTATCATTACTCTGCACGAGTTATTATACACCGCCAACAAGGACTGTGATACAAATTTTATTTTGCACGGCAAGTCTAGTAGTTTAGTGCTAAAAGCCTTCGGGATGGCTCGTCAGTCTGGCTATTTCGTATCACTTTGACAACTGTGGCTAGACCGAGGTTAGTTTTAGTGTGCGTACCCAATCACAGTTTTTTTTGATAGATTCGATTTAGTTTGAGAAGCGTACCTATACGTGAGTTGTCGTACGTATTTTTAAGCAGTTTTAGTCGATATTTTGTTTTGATACAGAAAGTAGATTTCGTGCTCTTCATATGAGGGTTAAAGTCTAGTTTCCAAATCCTTGACTTTAGGTTAAAGTATCGAATAAAATCAAAGATAATTATTTATAAATGGAAAATAAGTTGGCATTTTTACAAATTATAATTATTGCAAATACCTACATAGCTTGACGTTTTGTTGTCTACCGAAATTCGCACTTGACTTGTTTTTCATCTCTCTCAAATACACTCGGCATCAAATAAATCGCACCTCCCGCGACAAGCACTTATCAAACGTATGCATCCCCACTTCCCACCAACATTGGTACCATTTGAAAGCCTAGTTCTAAACTTCATTTCATTAAAGGAAAGGTTTTTACCCCAAAAATGTGTCTTTACAAGGATCCAGAGTCACTTCTTCAAAAAATAGGTACTTACGCTATTTTTTATGACTATAAAACTGTTAAGTTGGGGTTAATCGCTATCCATCTGTTAAAGAGGACACGTGAGATCTTTATTTGGTTTTATAACCATAAAAATTGGTCTAATTGATCCCAGAGGTGAGCCCAAAGTGCGGTCTATTTTCAAGTCACATTTATGGTATGTGTTAATCATTTATTTAGAAATGAAATGTATTTTTCTATAAGGATATTTATTGGGCTTTCAAATAACACCAATATTGTTGGGGTACCATAATTGTGTCAGAAGAAAATCTTTAAAGTTCGCGTCGCGGAAGGTGCGGTTTATTTGATGTTGAGTGTATTTCTCTGTTAATTAACTACAAGTAATTATTATAGGGTTAATTTAGAATACCAATTTGTCAATTTCCTAGAAAACCACCACCACCGGTAGGTACTAATTCCAAATAATCAAACTGTTTCAAGAAATTCGGGCAATCAAAATCAATCATGCAGATTGCCATCTTGGTTATTGAATACCAACTGAGCTAACCGTTATGGCAATTACTGAGATTTCATGTTAAACGGGCTGATGGTAATGTTATGTTAATCCGGGATTATACATGGTTAATAGGGCATATACAATGTCAAGGGAATAGGGTGTATATTAAGTTTTAAGGTATTTATAAATTTCTAATAATGACTTTTTTGCTTAGAGGTCAAAGTCAAGGTCAAGTGTGGTAAGCTGTGGTACTTTATTTATTATCATCATCATCTCAGCCATAGGACGTCCAGTGCTGAACATAGGCCTCCCCCAATGCTTTTCATGTAACCCGGTTGGTAGCGGCCTGCGTACAGCGCTATTTTTATAGCAACTTTATTTATATATACTTTTATTCTTTTTGGGCCTTTATTAAAACATTTCTGTACTTACTGGAATTTTATAAAGTTAAAATCGCCATACAATAGGAATGGATTCATTCAAGTATGTTTCAGTTGATGTACTTACCTACACCTTTATAAGACTAGTTAATTAGTTATATCTAATTAATCTTAAAGGAAGACATTTATTTTAAGTCCAAAAACTCTTTGACAAAACGATGGTCCAGTTTTTTGTTCTTAAACATGCAAATGATATTCTTTCACTAAAGCTCTTCACGGCCAAATCAGGGTTGCCGCAAAACGCTAGTCCCCCGGGCCCAATACCCGTCTGCGCGTCATTACAATTTGCATAGTGACAGCCCTTTACACGGCGAATTGCGTAAGTTTGTAAGTCAAACGGAGCCGAAGTAAATCCACAGTGTAGGTGGAATCAGAAAAGCTACATCAAGCTTTCTATCAACGGGAACGCGTAGTAAGCAACTTGCTTCCGAATGTATTGTAACTTCGTACTTTTTTACTATTTTTAAACCGACAGACAACTGGTGACTGAGTTTGTTGCGGCACTTCTTCTCAGCACTTGCCAAATGTTTGTCTCGAAGCGCTGGTAGGGCAATAAAAGAATGAGACATGTATAGGCTCCTTAAGAGCATTTGGCGATTTGTAAGTACTAATTAATTTAGACTAGGTATACAAAATAAGATAATTTTGATTATACAACAAAAAGGGCGCCTTCAAATTAGAGGCGTGAGAAAGCGCTGCAGTGGCGCCACTGTAGCATGCTTGCTTCACCACTATTATTAGTTTTCGTATAATTTCTAAAAGAAAAGTTACAGCCCTACTACGTATGTTTACCTTTTATGTTTTTACGCGAAACAACTCTTTTTCTTTGCTCTATATTGTCGTTCACGTAATGATTTCAGGTATTACGATATTTTTAGACAAGGAAAACCTTTACCAATTCCAATACTCAATGACTCAATATTTAAGGCTCGATTCCAAGAACAGTAAATAATTTGAATATTTTTCCTACTTTGGTTATGTTTGACCTGATTTGCTGGAATAAGATGAATCGGTATATCAGAGGTCAGTCACGTTAAAACGTTTAAGGGGTCCCTTAAATAGAGACATATTAGACGCCTTGGCAAACAAAAACACTGGAGTTGTGACTTCCATCCAGGCAAACTAGGTAAAATAAGACTACAACATTTTGCCTAACATTAAGGCTGGGTTGCACCATCTTAATTTAACTTTAACAAACTTCAAAAGTCTGTCAAGCTCCATACAAAAACACCGGTTATCGTCATAGTTACTATTATAGTTAGGTGGTGCAACTCATCCTTAGACTACCTACAACGACTTTTAATAAACGTCAAAAATCTGTCAAAGTCCATACAAAAAACAACGGTTATCGTCAAAGTTACGGTCAAAGTTAGGTGGTGAAACTCACCCTTAGTAGTCACTTGGATCTTCTTTACCTTCTTACCTTATGGCGGAAGCCTCAAAGGCTTAGGCAAGAGTCTGGGGGGCAGCAGTTTAATCGTGTGGAAGTCGTGCAGTTTATGATTAGCTGAGTTTGGTTAGCGTTAATAAATTAGTGTAAGGGGGAGGTCACATGGGGTGAGAAACTAGGTCACTTGTAGCAGATGGAGTGGTGACGCTTTATGCGAGTGTTTTTATGACTAGCAGCAGGTGGTGTACTGTTCCTTTGAGAAAAGCAGACGAATTATGATGATTGAGCTTGTTACAGCTCTCTTACCAAATGCTTTCATGAATCGCTGGTGGGGCAATAGCATTATCAAATAAGCAAAAAGCTAAAGCAAGGGCAACATCAAAATCAAAAAATCAAAAATCAAAATCAAAAATATTTATTCAGTTTAGACCACAAGTGGCACTTATGTCACTTTTTGTTAGTTAATTCGCAGCTTGGACATCACAGTGTATTTTTTTAATATCGATTTCTATTTTTTATTTTGACTAGACTGGTACAAAAGAGTCAATAATTATAGCCTGAGATGTATTTATCTGACTATACTCGGCGCAAAGAGTGTAATAAAAAAACAGTGCATATCACGTTTTCTCTAGCACTCACACTGGTTATGGGTGACGGTTCATAGAGGCAGGCATAGCGTTGTTTATAATACGCAATAATTAATAAAATATTGGCGACTGTGCATCTTCGTTTCAAAAATTACTTATGGCCCCGCCTGCCACGAGTCATTGCGTAGAGTAGGTATAGCATGAGACACATATTACATCTACTTGTATTGATTCCCATTCAAGACAGGTCAAGACAATGCAGGCCTGAATCCATTTCACGCTTCAGAGGGCACGCTAAGCGTTCCCTTCCTGAAACTTGTGAAGTTTGAACCAGGGTTGTGTTAGCTGTAAGAAAAAATTGGTAGGAGAGAACAAATAAGATATTGATATTAATGTTTATGAATAAAAGGTTTTTTAGACGGAAAAAATCGCAATGAATAACAGCCTTGCCGCTGGCAAAAGAGCTTAATAAAATAAATCTCAAAAAGGTTAATTACCGAATCGCAGAACAACAACACTCCAATTACGGAGTTAATAATTTTGAGTTCGCTTACAACTGCTGTGATTAACTAACAAATATTCATAATAGGTTGAAGCGGCTTTAATATTAATTAAAATGGTTCCAGCTAGAATAATAATAGGGAAATACTTATAAAGTACACGATAATCCCTGAAATAACTCCACAGCCAACGGGCTGACTCGAATCTACCCTAATGGGCAGGGCAGGGTGTTTTCACTGTCAGTGAAGGACAGCAAGTTCATTCTGAACTGTTTTTTAGCACTAAGTGTGAATTTGATGATGAAGTGTGAATGTTGAAGCTTGTGAGTGAAGTGAACTAAAATTACAAAGCGAGATATAAAAAATAATACGTTTGACCTAGAAGAAGCATGGCTCGGACTCTCAAAAGTAGATGTACTTACATAATGTTACTTAGATTCAAATTCAAATTCTTTGAGAAGTCGGCAAAAGTCATTAGGAGATTGCATTTCCAAGTTTATCTCTAGTTGAGTTTCAAATATTATGTTGAAAGAGGTTTTAAATAGATTTCCTCGCAAGCTTTTTAAAAGCTAACTTATTTTACATAACTCGTAGTGATCTAAAAATTTTAAAAATATCAATTATACTACATTTTTCATATTATGTTTCTAAACTTTTTTCTCTTAGTGACTTAGCTGTTCTCTCCTGGCTGTGCAAACGAATAATCGTTTCCGAAATCGGGTTCCTGGCGGGGTGTAAAAAATAGCTGCCTGCCGAACCTCGGTTTGCTTATTGGACTTCAAAGCTGCGCTCAATCTTATGAGGGTAATTTCGTTTTGGACAAATTCACTGCTAGAAATTTGCTATCGTTCAAATTGGAGTCGTTGTATAGGACAGAAAACTGAGCTATATTTTTGGGCGTTAAGTATGGTCTGTTATTAATCCTCTTGAAATCAAATAGGGGCTCAGTAAATGGCTATTAATTTATATTGAAGTTCGCTTGATTTCATCAGATTCAGTTGCCAAAAAAAGTTCTTAATGACTGCGTATTACTGCGTAGTTTGTTCACTGGAGACCAATTTTAGTAGAAAAACAGACTAACAGTCCTGTATGACTCTAGTCTTATATTTCAAATACTTAGCTAAGTTTAGTTAAAACTTCTTATCCAAAGCTCTACTAAAAGTCTGCATATCAGATAATAATAGCTTTGATTCAAAATATACATTTTCCATTTTGATCATTTTACCAATCAACTTGATGAAAATGAAAGTCTCAAACTTAAAACTCCAACTCCAATATCTAAACATTTTGTATTATTTTCAGTCTCGCCATAATAAATCACCCTTGATCCCGAGACCTTAGAGGATCAATATTTAATATCCACCTATTCCACCGGGCTCTCTTTCAGGAATATTTTATGCTCTGACCCGGCAAGGGACAGATTAATCCAGGATCGGACATTAGTAAGATACGGCAGGTTCCTTCTGATTGGACGTCACAGGTTGAATTAGGTCGGCCATTTTGTGGGAGCACGCCAGATTGAGTGCAGGAGGAATGGAGACAAATTGGAAGGTAGTTTGATGGATTGCGAATAGGTTAAGTTGCGGTGTCAATGTCAGAGATGGAATTTAAAACCTTTAGTAATATTAGATTTTCTTTTCACCGTATTCGGAAAAGGAAAGTTTCATCTTCGCGCGAGTTCAAGGCGAAGTTAGAAATTTTATCTGGTTTTTACGGTTAAAGATTGATCTGAAAGAAGTTTTAGTTAACCAGCAAAAGATAAAAATATTTTAGATAGGTTCATAGTTTTTTAACAAACAATTTGTGACATTAGCTGAGTCGCATCACCTTAACTTTAACCGTAGCTATAATTTTAACCGTTGTTTTTGTATGGAGTTTGACGGACTTTTGGCGTTTATTAAAGTTAAATTAAAATTGTGCATCCCAGGTTAACTTTCCAAAACAAAAAATGCTGTTTTAATTTGCTAAGAGTGCTCTTTGAGACAATAATCTACAAATCTATAATGATTATCCACCTACCCTACAAATAATATCGGCCATTCAATTCCGCCTCCACAACAACATTCAATTTAACGTTATAAAACCAATTATCCGAGCCACTGAACTTGTTTGCTCTAATCCGTAGTTACTGTTTACAATCGGTGTCTATGAATCTTGGAGATAATTGCTTATTCATTATTTACTAGCAACTCACTGTAATTTTGAAGGTATTTATTTTTACTTGTACAGGAAGTAGGTACGAAAGATTGCGAAACTTGAAAAGTGTATTTGGGCGAAGTTGACAATCTGACATCTGTGATGTTAAGATTGCATTAATTTAAAATAGCATTGCACTTTTGGCGCATCATTTACACAGCTGTTGCCAATTATTTAAAAAAAAGTATGTCACTTTAAATTTTATGACAACTATTTTCGGGAATAATACGTTTGAGATTTATTATCTGTAATATAACAAAAAAAAAACAATTCATCGTACTCCTTAATTTTTGAATGGAAAATATTTCAGTTCACATTTTTCAAGTGTCCTTGCCAGTATTATTTTATTATCAGTCTACCTGCATGCAATAAAAATTATTATATCCCTCAATATTTATAGCACTCAAGTGCGCTTTTCGCGACAAAACACACATACACTACACACTAGTCGTTAGCGAGAAATCGCTAGAATCAAATTTAAAGGCACATCAACATCACATAATTCGTGTTTGCGAATACTATAAATCATATTTTGCCGGTGTCGCGCGAAATCGATATTTACTACCCTGGTGGGAATTTTCAGCGCTAGCACATCACTCTCTGGTTTTGTTGCAAAATTGCACCTTTTACATTGACATACGATGCCACTGTGTTCAGCTTAATGTGCACTTGTAGATATAAGGGGGTAGCAAAAACTTTCATGGTTAACTGTAGATTTAGACCATGCTCCATTTTATTTGAATCCAGAGGGTTACAATAGGTATTAGGATTATTATAAAGTTGTATTTTAAACTTTCTTTTGCAGATACTATGTCATCATAATTTTAAGTAACTTTTATTATGTACGGGTGTATTTAGACCTGCCTACAACAACAATATCAATGACTAGCTGTGCCCGCGACTTCTTACGAGTGAAAACAGTTTGAATTTTTTTTCCCGTTTTTGCAACATTTTTACTGCTTTGCCTCCATTGGTTGTAGGGTGATGTTATATTATTATTACCTAAATAAAGCCTTCCTCGATAAATAGGCTATCCAACACAAAATATATTTTCAAATCGAAGCAGTAGTTCCTGAGATTAGCCCGTTCAAGTAAACTAACTCTTCAGCTTTATAACACTAAGTATGGATTACATTTTCTGCGGTCCATAATCCATAGTTTCAAAAATATCTTTAAACCATCAGTATTATTTTAGGCTCGCCTTGTATTCTTCGGCGAACCTAATAGCCCAAAACATACTTGAACCACGTGACAACAAAAAACTGCAAAATTTCGCCTCGTGATCGATTAACGCGCATAACTCGAGCACGCAAATTCGATCATAAATCATCGCGAGCGAACAATCGATATTTACGAGCGAGCTGGAACTTAACGCGGCGTTTGGTTATGTAACTTGTGAACTAGCTCTTGCGCGCGGTGTCACGTGAATTTTAGTTAAACAAAATCACAGACAGTGTGTGTAGATAAGATCAGATTTTTTTAATGATGAAAAATTTTAAACTGCCAGGTCGTTTGCAATTTGAAGTGCGAATCACGTTAAGGTAAATATTTTTGTAGTTTATTATGATATGTACAATATTTAGGTAGGTAGGTAATAGTTTACTAGCTGTGCCCCGCGGTGTTACCCGCGGTAAAACGTAGCCTATGTGTTAATCCATGGTGTCAGCTAACTCCATACCAAATTTTATAAAAATTGCTCCAGCCGTTTAGACGCGAAGAAGTAACCAACGTACACACTCACTAACTTTCGCCTTCATAATATTAGTGTGATGTTCACGTCAACACGTTCAGTCCGCTATTAAGTCTTCACACAATAAGCTTTGCAAAGTTTTGGTGCTATTTAGCTAAAAACTGAGGGGCTTATTACAAAAAATTAAACTGGCGTTGAACATTTGTTTAAATAAATTAGTCGGTGTGATTTCAACACATGTTTAACGTCTGTTTAAGTTTTTTGTAATACCAATGTGTGTTTAAATAAAGCTCTACAGCACAGACAAAAAAAACGTAGCAAACATTTCGTGACAGTTGCAATATGTCGTAAAATTACTTGTAAAGATCCTGTCAGGCCCCCATTAAGTTTCCAGGAAAAAATAGAGCCTTTTATCGCCAAACTCAAACACGTCTCATCTACCATAGAGATTACCTCGACGCAATACTTGATATTTTGCCGGGATATAAGGGCCGGTTTCGTCTCTAGGGGCTCGTAACAGTTAATAAGGCCTTTACACCTCTTTCGAGTAATATAAAAGTGTGACAACCATATTACACGCGGTAAATCTTGGAGCGAACGTGGTTTGCATTGCGGTCGGTTTTATTTTACTTTGTGTAGTAATGAACTTACTTCTTCAACCATAGTATAGTCATGATTAAAGTCTTTATTAGTTATTTATTAATAAGCAAGACCAGTCATTGTGAAAATCTTTGAAGAGGAGAGTCCAGAAATGGACGTCATATGGCTGAAACGACCGAACGAACGATGTACGTTTATGTTAGTATAATTACGATATTTTGAAAATTATAAATAACTTGAAAAAAATCGAACTGCCTAATGCGGGAATTGAACCCACGAACTTCCGCTTGCCGGGCGACTGCTCATCCAACTGAGCATAATTTGAGCTTAATAATTTTCAAATTAGTTTGAGATGCAACTCTTAAAGCTAAAAATTAAATAACTAGTGTAGGTACGATATGTTCCATTATTAGAGTAAACTTTTCTGCATAGCCTTTTAAACCATATTTAATGTTCTAATAAGTTTTAAAGAAATAAAAAAATATAATAGCAAAGCAAAATTAATTGAATGTGAGTTAAGTTATGGACTTAATAGAAATAGAGCTTGGATTAGTAAATAAAGTAAATTCTTGTTTAGAACCTCGAGAATTGGTCTAAACGTATATTTCTTTATTTAATCAGTGTAGGAGTTCAATGAATTCTTGGAATTGGAATTTACAAGTTTAATGTCTGGATTAAAATGGTAATAGATTTTCTTGTATCTTTTTGTTTGCTAAGCAAGACTCTACTTTTTGTACACTCTACTGTTTTTACTCTTTGTACATGATAGCAATTTCGTTGTCTGTTTGTGAACTCATTTCTTTATTTAGACGGTCATATTGGGTCGCCAACTAGAATTTTTATTTTACTAAACTCTTCAAACATACTTTTTTGCCAACAGATGTTTAATTAATTCATTAAAATAGCCTTCTAATGTATAAAAGCCTCTGACCCCGTTAACACAGACCTCGATTTCTCTTCAAAATGGAGTTACATATATCAACAGCAAAAAATATATGTTTTCTTTTGTCCACACACAAAGTGTCTATGTTCATTGTGCTTTGATAGAAAGGTTTGCCCTAACGTTATTGTTGGCTTCGGTAGAATTGCGGAGTTTGGTATTATTTGTGTAGTTCGTTCAAGTCTGGACACTCATGCGTTGTTGAAATAGGATGGAAGTACAAGTACTCACTTTTATACGTTTCTGAATTTCTGATAGGTCAAGGCATGAGCGGACTAAGGGTGCGCGTACAATGAAGAGAAGTAGATGTAAATAAGTTTAGAAAATAAAAGAATTAACTGACGTAGGTGTCGTGAGTGTCGTGACGCATCAAAACGAAATTCATACATTATGCGATACGTCAAAAACCACACACGACATAGCATTCATTCCAAACAGAAGAACCCACCAAAACATTACCAAATCACATAAAAACGACTCGTTTCATATTAATATGTAAAAAATACGGCTTATTATTATTTTCATTAATATTTTACGCTATGGAGGCGTAATTAATGACTTTACATAACTCGGTTGGCGAATAAAACTTCATTCATTTAGTAGAGTGATCAAACTGACCATTTAAAAAACTAACTGACAAAAACATAGCAAACCTTAAAACGACGCAATAATTCCGCCGGCGAGTGACAGGTGGCACCAACCCTTGTCCGGTTAAGCCCAAACTAAACATCATTTTGCAACTGTCAGGAGAGCTCAAATTTCGGATTAGTACTGACATTGTCAGCTGCCTGACCAAGGAGTAAATACTTTTGAAACTTCCTGAGGAAAACAAATGATATTTTTAGTACACCTAACACATTATGCATCATGGGATGCATGGAATTTATGCATAACGTGCTAGTCAAATTCCAAAATTAAGTAGCTGCTTTTTTGGTCAGTTAAGCAATAACAAGTTTGAAATGAACCGCAAAATACTAAACGTAATTATTTTTAAGAATAATAGTAAGACATTTATTTAAATTGTGTTAGTACAAAACATTCAGAATATTTTGGTAGCAGCTAGGGAGGTTTCCCATATAATAAATTACACGAAAGAACTGGTGGTTCAACTGGAGTCGATTGAAATTCACAAAAAATAAACACTTATCGAATCTATTTTGTAAATCCAATATATTGAAGCACTTTTCACATAACTTTGACTACACAAATGCTGTCGAGATTCAATAATAACATTGCATTAACTTGAAACAAACAAAATGCAATTGAATAAAAATATTATCTTCCAAATGACATAAAATGTATTGACATCATAAAGTGTTGAAATTGCGAAAAGAAAGAAAATACTTTGAAAAAGCGAAATAATTTAACAGCCATTCAACTTTTTATAACGTAAGCAATCCAGTTCAGACTGAAAGGAATAAAACTGAAAATGTGTTTATCGTCGCAACTATGACGACTGTAAAATAAATTCAAGCATTTAGAAAACAAAGCGTTATATTTTTTGTGAGTTCAATAACCGTATTTATTTATGGTAGGTATTTCGAATGCAACGAGTCTTATTACTGAACAGTTGCTGGTAGAGTTTCATTTTATAGGCTGTATTATTACCATCACGCTACGACCAATAGGAGCAGAGTATCAATGAAAAATGTTGGGAAAACGGGAAAATTATTTTAACAGTTTTCACTAAGAAGTCGCGAGCACAGCTAGTTCTTTAGAACTACAAGCCAATATCGCAATTTCCGGGTGAGTTTTGGTAGGTACGAAGTTTCAATTTAAAAAGTAATTACCCTAATTTTTATAAACAAATTGCTTGCGCCGTAATGACGTGTCTAAAGTTAGAAAATCTAATTTATCTCCGAAATTTCTAGAGCACAAATTATTCAAGTTAGCGTCGCTATAACCACAGGTTAGGCAAACTCGGATGTAAAGGCCGAGGCGGCGTAAATATTACATTGTAGTATATTTCACAGAGTTATTACAAAATACGTTGAGTTTACTCGTTATTTTACACATTATTCGCGCTTCTCAACATCATTTGGTAAATTTGATGCTACCTACATCTACGGTTTTATCTTTTCGAAAATTATGTAGTACTTGTATTATGAGAAGGGTCTTCGTAGTTTAGAAGTTTGACTCTCTTGATGCAGAGGCCGTTAGTTCCATTTCAAAGGAGGACCAATGCAAAAAGCACTTCGTGTAGTTTTCTTCCAGTTTGATTAATAAAATCTGATTTTTCAAAAAGATTCCATAATCCATCGGACAATCCCTCCGCCAACCCATAGTTCTACCTGCCTCACGGCGTGCGAACCGAATCTCGGGAGAGTGCATAGGTTCTGCATGAGGCTCTTTTCCCTTTGGGCTATACTTCGCTCCCTACAAATTTCTCTATTCCGTCCCTTTTCATTGTCAATTCTCCCCCTTCTGGGGCTTGACACCACAAAATGGTACTTCGCATCGGGCTGCTATCGTTTATAAATCCGTCAATTCTTCTCAAAACTTCGCCTTATTGTGTTTCAGGAGTGTGCGAACTCGCGCAGTGCTATCCAGTTACTGCGACTACTCTTGAGGTCCTGGTGATAAATAGGTTCTTGCTCAGCTCTCTGTATCGCATCCAGCATCTTAAGTATGCAGCTTTATCATAAAGGTTACATTTCCAAAGTTCGCGATCGCGGCCTTCTTCGACTTCCTCGCCACATGGGCACAGTGCCGAATCGCATAGCGTCAGCCTAAGCGGCGGCAGTGGGCGCTGTCTGAAGCAACCATGTCCAGTTAACAATTGCGAAACCCGTAGCATGGTTCCACCCAGCTGAGTGATAGCCTCACCTCCACAATGGGAGAGAAATGGTACAGTTCCTCAGGGCTCAGTGTTAGGCCCGACATTATGGAACCTCCTACTCAATGACATCCTGCTGCTGCCGTGTCCTGAGTGGGTACACGTAATAGCGTACGCTGATGATGTAATGATCGCGATCGAGGCAAACGTCGCGTTCCGAGACTGACCGTAAGTCTGCATCCATATTGAGAGCTATGTCGCATAGAGTAAATATAATCGGTCCCCGATTATCAACTCGGTGGCGTCTCCATTGCGAACGTTACTCAAGCGACGCTTGGTGTGACCCTCGACGAGGCTAGGTCCTATGTGCCGTAGGCGAAATTGATTGATTTAAGAGCTGCCAATGCTTTTGGCAATTATATGGGGCGTCAGATACCCAGCCCTGAGTGTGCTGTACACAGGCACTTATGTGGCCAAACTGACATACGCTGCGTGCCGTATGGTGCCGATGCTCGTCGATTTGTTATGAGAAAGGTGGTTGGAGGGTACTCAGAGACCGGCGCTTATTAACGAAGGCTTCAGGTCGTGCGGGACGGCCGCGTTACCTGTGCTCGCTGGAGTATTGCCTGCCGACCTAGAAGTCGTTCGTCCAGGACGAATTGTGGAGGAGGGACACCAACTGGTCACCCCGGAAACGCACCGTTAGAGAGGATGCGTTTCCATTTAGCAGGAGCAGTGAGGGGATGTGAATTGTACCAGTCCTTTCCCATTGTGGTGGTGAGACTCTCACTCGGCTGGGTGGAACCGAACTACGTTGTTTCTCATTTTTTAACTGGACATGGCAGCTTTAGACAGCCCCTACGTAGGCTGACGCTGTGCGAGTCAGCACTGCGCCCATGCGGCGAGGAAGTCGAAGAAAGCCGCGATCGCGAACTTTGAGAATGTAACCTTTATGATAAAGCTGCATGCATAAGATACTGGATGCGATACAGAGAGCCGAGCATGGACCTATTTATCACCAGGACCTCAAGTGTAGTCGCAGTAACTGGATCGCATTGCGCGAGTTTGCGCACTCCTGGCACACAACAAGGCGAAGTTTTGAGAAGAATTGACGTATTTATCAACGATAGCAGCCCGACTGGAAGTACTGTTATGTGGTGTCAAGCCTCAGAAGGGGGATAATTGACAATGAGAAGGGATGGAATAGAGAAATTTGTAGGGAGCAAAGTCTAGCCCAAAGGGAAAAGAGCCTCGTGCAGTACCTATGCACGCTCCCGAGATTCAGTTCATCATACGCCGTAAGGCAGGTAAGAACCATGAGTTGACGGAGGGATTATCCGATGTATTATGGATTTTTTGGAAAAATCAGATTTTGTAATCAAACTGGAAAAACTACACGAAGTGCTTTTTGCATTTATTGCTCCTCTTTTGAAATGGAATTAAGGGCCTCTGCATCAATAGAGTCAAACTCTCAAACTACGAAGACCCTTCTCATAATATAAGTACTACATAATTTTCGAAAAGATGAAAACCGTAGATGTATGTATCATCAAGTTTACCAAATGATGTTGAGAAGCGTGAATAATGTGTGAAATAACGAGTAAGCTCGACGTATTTTGTAATAACTCTGGGAAATATACTACAGTGTAATATTGACGCCGCCTCGGCCTGTTCATTCAAGTTTACCTAACCTGTGGTTACAGCGACGCTAACTTGAATAATTTATGCTCTAGGAATTTCGGAGATATATTACATTTTCTAACTTGTGACACGTCATTACGGCGCGAGTAATTTGTTCGTAAAAATTAAGGGTAATCCTAGTAATTAGTTTTCAAAATATACTCAACTTGTTAAAACTTTAAGACGTAAGACACATACCTTTCGTTTAGGCATAGAACTAGTATTTGCCATAGTTACAGCGTCTATTCATCTATCCTCCAATACACCCCATCCTCACTCACATATACTTGTAAATCCAAAGATATATTTTTAAGAACCGCAATGAACAACAATTTCGTCGCAATCCATACACAATAACACCCTTCCCCTCCCAAATCTAGATTCACTTACAAAAGCAATACATTTTACGCCCCCCGAGAGTTGTAAACCAACAAAAAACAGATACAAAACTCCTATGTGCCATTCTGTAGATTGGACAATAAAAGAGGAATGTTCGTCACGCACTATCTTTACTATCTCGAAATTTCTTTAACCCTTTCTGGTAATACTACCCAACCCTTTAACCCTTTGATGTCCTCAACCCTTTTAGCGTGAGCAGCACACGTTAACAGTCATTAGTTCCTGTAGCAATCCCATTCAATTATAGATCGGTAATCCTATTACGAATGTAATTGTTGAACGGCCCGCATGTATGGGATAATGGCTCTGCCAATAACAAGATTAGAAATCTATTATGCGACGACACAGGCGTCTATCTGAGGCTGCATACTGGTAATTAACTGTCAGCTATAGTAACAGGTTTTATTCCAAATGCCTGTTACAATGGGCACGATATTGCTGGTCTTCAAAGAGGGTGAAATCATGGTGGTTATTGGGAAGATTATGTAGGCAGGTACTTCAGAATTTGGCCAATTGATTTGTGGAGTTTTGGACTTCTTCTAAATCGAAATTCGCTAGATCTTTCTTCTGAATGCTATTAAGTATTTTTTTATGTAGAGCATCATTTAATAATTAATTATAGTCTTTATTATACTCCAAATGGTTCACAACTATAAAAATTTATTCAACTAATAAAAGAGCAATTAAAATTTATAACAACGGGGCATATTGTAGAAAAAAAAACACTTCTAATTCTACACTGTCTGCTAAAACCTTAAAACCAAATAAGCCATTAAAAACGTCAAAGTCCATTTAAAAACATCTGCGCTGTTTTTGACAAATTAGAAAATTCTTAGTTATCTCAGACCAAGAAAATTCTTAGTTATAAACTAAGTACCTACCTATAAGCTTTGTCTTCTTCATCTGCATTGCGTATTTGAAGGTCCATAAAGATAATAGCTAGAATCGAATTAGTTTAGTCATCTATTTACTAAATTAAATTGGACACTGAAGCGAATAACATTTCTTTACATGGCCTTGCAACTTGAAAGCTATTAATTTATCCTCTTAGCTTTTAGACTGGTACAGTATTAGAGCTCATAAAATGAAAATATGATTAAGGGTTAATTGAGCATAAAACGCCTGAAGAAGTAAGTGTTTGATAGTTAATAGGATTTTTGCACTTATAAAATTCAATTATTTTGAGCAGGTTAGGATCTTTTTGTATTTTTTTATAGGGAATAATAATATGCTCGGTGTGTAGCATACTCTATGAACTTTTTAAATAAGTTATTCGGTTCGGTTGACACTGTTTTGTATGTTATTATCTATACTTAATATTATAAAGCTGAAGAATTTTTGATTGAACGCGTTAATTTCAGGAACTACTGGTCCGATTTGAGAAATGCAAGTTTCAAGCCATAAACTTATTTTACAAATGTTCCTAGCATAGCAAAATAAACTTAAAAAAACCAAACAAAATCAGTTAGGCGATTATGACACTGCACCGCGCTCCGCCGCGGTACGCGGGACGAGGACAGATTTAATCATAGTATGCAAGTACCTCAGTTTGTACCTATAGATAACACGCGCGGCACAGCACACTGAAAACGCGTTTGCGTATATGTCGCCACGCGGACCGCGGCGGACTGCCTTGCAGTGTGATAATCGCCTTATCGTCTTAAACTGATAACTAACAAATAACATCTTCATTATTAAAGCATGTTATAGCTATACGAGCAGTTTACTATCAAAGTTTGACATGGCGTCAATATTGATTTATCTATGTTGGCAGGTAATTTATACTTGAGTACGGTGGTCAAGTAGTGAAGGCAACAGTTATATCGATAGTCTCTTACAAACCTAAAGTACCTACTTACTTTTTGTCGCAGGTTTGGTCTTGTTGACAAAGTGACTTACCTAAACAAACTGACATGGACATTTTCGTAAGAAGGTTTCGGTTTTCTAAGCATATAATATGCTTAGAGAAGCTTAAAATTATAAAATTGATCAAATACCTATTTCTTACAAATCTTCAAATACTGTATGATTTTAATAATATTATTATTCTCTACCAAAGAATCCTCGAATAAAATCGATATTCGAGATTTAAACTGACCATCAACATCTGGGGGCACGGCAGTGCCCCCACCAAGTCGAGCAAAAAAGCGGCACGGCCGTGCCCGTACCATCCTTTTTTCGAAGCCATTCAGGCCATTTTCGACCGCCTGTGACTTCGTTGTGGATAAAACTAGAAGGCTAAATTTTCATTAGCTATGCAGGCATTGTAAAGACACGGTATATTTAAAATTTCATTCAATTTGAACCAGTAGTTTAAGAACTATAAGGGGTCAAAGTTACTTAATTTTGTCACTCACTGACTCACTGACTCACCGATCATCAAAATTCTAAGGCACTTCTAGCAGACCTAGAAGCTTCAAATTTGGAATATAAGTAGTGTTTGGTGTATGAATCAAGGAAAAACTAAAATATTTGGGGGCACGGTAGTGCAACCGCCAAGTCGAGTAAAATTTTTCAATTTCGGTCCAGTTTTCTAGATACATAACTGCTTTCTACAAAATACAAAAAGAAATGAGATCCCATCAAAAACAACTACTTGTCAAAAAAACCAAGTCTCGCAACTCAGTTTTTCTACGGTAAAAAGTTGTGAGATCCATGTAATACCAAGTCCAGGCCAGGAAATC